>NC_092153.1:59751629-59864129 GCF_045791955.1 Oncorhynchus clarkii lewisi
TGTATGTAAACTTCTGACCCACTGGGAATGTGATGAAAGAAATTAAAGCTGAAATAAATCATTCACTATTATTCTGACATTTCACATTCTTAAAATAAAGTGGTTATCCTAACTGACCTAAGACAGGGAAATTTTACTTGGATTATAAATCAGGAATTGTGAAACACTGCGTTTAACTGTATTTGGCTAAGGTGTATGTTAACTTCCGACTTCAACTGTACCTTATTTACGTACAGTATCATTCAAAAGTTTGGAAACACCAACTCATTCAAGGGTTTCTCTTTATGTTTTAATATTTTCTACATTGTATAATAATAGTGAAGACATCAAAGGCATGACATAACGCATATGGAATCATGTAGTAACCCAAAAAGTGTTGAACATGTCAAGATATATTTTATATTTGAGATTCTTCAAAGTAGCCACCCTTTGCCTTGATGACAGCTTTAAACACTCTTGGCATTCTCTCAACCAGCTTCACCTGGAATGCTTTTCCAACAGTCATGAAGGAGTTCCCACATATGCTGAGCACTTGTTGGCTGTTTTTCCTTCACTCTGCGGTCCAACTCATCCCAAACCATCTCAATTGGGTTGAGGTCGGGTGATTGTGGAGGCCAGGTCATATGATGCAGCACTTCATCACTCTCCTTCTTGGTCAAATAGCCCTTACACAGCCTGGAGGTGTGTTTTGGGTCATTGTCCTGTTGAAAAACAAATGATAGTCCCACTAAGCATGAAACAGATGGGATGGCTTATCGCTGCAGAATGCTGTGGTAGCCATGCTGGTTAAGTGTGCCTTGAATTCTAAATAAATCACAGACAGTGTCACCAGCAAAGCACCCCCACACAATCACACCACCTCTTCCATTCTTCACGGTGGGAACCACACATGCGGCGATCATCCGTTCACCTACAAAGACAAGGCGGTTGGAACCAAAAATCTAAAATTTGGACTCATCAGAACAAGGGACCACCGGTATAATGTCCATTGCTCATATTTCTTGGCCCAAGCAAGTCTCTTCTTCTCATTTGTGTCCTTTAGTAGTGGTTTCTTTGCAGCAATTTGACCATGAAGGCCTGATTCACATAGTCTCCTCTGAACAGTTGATGTTGGGATGTGTCTGTTACTTGAACTCTGTGAAGAATTTATTTTGACTGCAATTTCTGAGGCTGATAACTCTAATGAACTTATCCTCTGCACCAGAGGTAACTCTGGGTTTTCCTTTCCTGTGGCGGTCCTCATGAGAGCCAGTTTCATCATATCGCTTGATGGTTTTTGTGACTGCACTTGAGGAAACTTTCAAAGTACTTGAAATTTTCCAGATGGACTGACCTTCATGTCTTAAAGTAATGATGAACTATTGTTTCTCTTTGCTTATTTGAGCTGTTCTTGCCATAATATGGACAATCCTTTACCAAATAGGGCTATGTTCCATATACCACCCCTACCTGATCACAACACAACTGATTGGATCAAAGCAAAAACCAAGCCATGAGGTCGAAGGAATTGTTCGTGGAGTTCCGAGACAGGATTTGGTCAAGGCACAGATCTGGGGAAGGGTAGCAAAATATTTCTGCGGCATCGAAGGTCCCCAAGAACACAGTTTTCTCCATCATTCTTAAACAGAAGAAGTTTGGAACCACCAAGACTCTTCCTAGAGCTGGCCGCCCGGCCAAACTGAGCAATCGGGGGAGAAGGGCCTTGGTCAGGGAGGTGACCAAGAACCCGATTGTCACTCTGACAGGAGCTCCAGGGTTCCTCTGTGGAGATGGGAGAACCTTCCAGAAGGACAACCATCTCTGCAGCACTCCACCAATTTATGGTAGAGTGGCCAGACGGAAGCCACTCCTCAGTAAAGCCACTCCTGGGCACATGACAGCCCGCTTGGAGTTTGCCAAAAGGCACCTAAAGACCCTCAGACCATGAAAACAAAAATCTGTGCTCTGATGAATCCAAGATTGGCCTGAAAACCAAGCGTTACATCTCGAGGAAACCTGGCACCATCGGTACGGTGAAGCATGGTGGTGGTAGCATCATGCTGTGGGGATGTTTTTCATCGGCAGGGACTGGAAGAGTAGTCAGGATTGAGGCAAAGATGAATGGAGCAAAGTACAGAGAGATCCTTGATGAAAACCTGCTCCAGAGCTCTCCGGACCTCAGACTGGGACGAAGGTTTACCTTCCAACAGGGCATCGACCCTAAGCACACAGCCAAGACAACGCAGGAGTGGCTTCGGGACAAGTCTCTGAATGTCCTTGAGTGGCCCAGCCAGAGCCCGGACATGAATCCGATCTAACAGCTCTGGTGAGACCTGAAAATAGCTGGGCAGCAACACTCCCCATCCAACCTGACAGACCTTGAGAGGATCTGCAGAGAAGAATGGCAGAAACTCCCCAAATACAGGTGTGCCAATCTTATAGCATCACACCCAAGAAGACTCGGCTGTAATCTCTTCCAAATGTGCTTATACAAAGTACTGAGTAAAGGGCCTGAATACTTATGTAAATGTGATATTAACTTTTAAAAAAATGTATTATACATTTGCAAAAATGTCTAATAACCTGTTTTTTTGCTTTGTCATTATGGGGTATTATTTTGTGTAGGTTGAAGAGGGGGGAAAAACAATTTAATATATGTTAGTATGAGGCTGTCACGTAACAAAATGTGGAAAAAGTCAAGGGGTCTGAATACTTTCCAAAGGCACTGTATGCCATCTTGTGTCCATGTTCTTACTCATCATTACTTGTCTGCGGTCATATCAGTGAGATCAAGCCTCTGTCTGCTGTGACATGATTTCCGGTATACTTGCTATTGTATCGCATTCTTCCTCTCTCTTTATAATACATTGATGTTATTAGATCTAGTTCAATTGTAAAGGAAATTGTATGGAAGTTATGTAGATGTGGGTGTGTTGTCAATATACAGTGAAAGTGTTGTCTAGTGTCTACACGGGTATGCTATTTATATTTAAATGTTTACAAGACCTCAATCCTTCTCTTCCAACAAAACTCAAAACAAGTTTACTGAACAAAAATATATATTCAACATGCAATAATTTAAAAGATTTTACTGTGTTACAGTTCATGGAAGGAAGTCAGACAATTTAAATAAATTCATTAGGCCCTAATATATGGATTTCACATCGCCGGGCAGGGGCGCAGCCATGGGTGGGCCAGCCAATCGGAATTAGTTTTCCCTAACAAAAGGGCTTTATTACAGACAGAAATCCCTCAACTTGAGCCATCTGTGGCATTGTGTTGGGTGACAAACTGCACATTTTAGAGTTGCCTTTTATTGTCCCCAGCATAGCTCCTTGATATTCCACACCTGTCAATTGGATGGTTTATCTTGGCAAAGGAGAAATGCTCACTAACAGGGATGTAAACAAATTACATAGAAATATGCTTTTTTGTGTGTATGGAACATTTTTGAGATCTTTTATTTCAGCTCATGAAACATGGGACCGATACTTTACATGTTGAGTTTATGTTTTTGTTCAGTATATTATGGTGAGTGATATAGACTGGGAATCCCGTCCTCATCCTCTCTCCCTGTTTTTTCCATGTGTGTGTATGTTTTTGTGTGTGTGTGCGTGCCCTGTGTCATAAGTGTATATTATCAACAAGCATATGTTTCGATATGTCTCTGTTGCCGTGAAACAGTGAGATAAAGTACAATGGGAAAAGGAAGAGACAGGAAGGAGCTAGCTAATTGCTATGCAGACAGAGTGAACAGTCTCAATGCAATTCAAGTGTGTGTGTCGTGTGTGGAAGGGGGGAGTGAAGAGGGGGAGATGCTTTGATCTCTCCCCCCTAGAATAAAACATCTAATCCCCCCCAGGCAGAAGAAGCATAAGTCTTCATTAACACCCGTGTTGTCTATAGAGAGAGACCAGAATGGTACTAGCTGTTGGGATATCAGACACCAAGCAAACCAACAGACCAACGACTGGAATTCAATCGTTGCAGATAATGTTTTATCTTATTGCGCTGTCTAAGGTGTGTTTGAAAAGCACAGTAGCATGTCCTGGATGGATATCTGTACCGATTCAATCCAAGCTTTAGACGTCAATCAAACCTGCATTGTTGTATTTATATAGAAACTATTTTCCTTATGGTCAAATAACATCACAGAATGGTTTTGGCCACTGTAAAACCTACTACCAGGTAGATGCTTCCAGAATAAGAAGTGTGTGTTCACAGAAGTAGTTTGGATTTAAAGACACTGCGTCAATATTGATTTAGAATTTTCAGTTGAATTCCAGCTTAAATCTTCAACAGTCGTGTTGTCTGGACTCAAGAGAGACCAACGTGGCTTTAGCTGCCGGGGAAACCATGACACTGGCTCTTGTTTAGGAACTGGCTGTGTGATCAAGTAGAAACATGTTACCATGTACCACTGTCTGTCCATGTTGATGCATCCCTATGTAACAGTATAGCTTCCGTCCCTCTCCTCACCCCTACCTGGGCTCAAACCAGGGACCCTCTGCACACATCGGCAACAGCCACCCTCGAAACATCGTTACCCATCGCTCCACAAACGGCACGGCCCTTGCAGAGCAAGGGGAACAACTACTTAAAAGTCTCAGAGCGAGTGACGTCACCGATTGAAACGCTATTAGCGCGCACCTATTTCACATCGGTTACATCGGCTAGCCATTTCACATCGGTTACATCGGCTAGCCATTTCACATCGGTTACATCGGCTAGCCATTTCACATCGGTTACATCGGCTAGCCATTTCACATCGGTTACATCGGCTAGCCATTTCACATCGGTTACATCGGCTAGCCATTTCACATCGGTTACATCGGCTAGCCATTTCACATCGGTTACATCGGCTAGCCATTTCACATCGGTTACATCGGCTAGCCATTTCGCATCGGTTACATCGGCTAGCCATTTCACATCGGTTACATCGGCTAGCCCTTTCACATCGGCTAGCCCTTTCACATCGGCTAGCCCTTTCACATCGGTTAGCCCTTTCACATCGGCTAGCCATTTCACATCGGTTACATCGGCTAGCCATTTCACATCGGTTACATCGGCTAGCCCTTTCACATCGGTTACATCGGCTAGCCCTTTCACATCGGTTAGCCCTTTCACATCGGCTAGCCATTTCACATCGGTTACATCGACTAGCCATTTCACATCGGTTACATCGGCTAGCCCTTTCACATCCGTTACATCGGCTAGCCCTTTCACATCCGTTACATCGGCTAGCCATTTCACATCGGTTACATCGGCTAGCCATTTCACATCGGTTACATCGGCTAGCCATTTCACATCGGTTACATCGGCTAGCCATTTCACATCGGTTACATCGGCTAGCCATTTCACATCGGTTACATCGGCTAGCCATTTCACATCGGTTACATCGGCTAGCCATTTCACATCGGTTACATCGGCTAGCCATTTCAAATCGTTTACATCGGCTAGCCAGTTCACATCGGTTACATCGGCTAGCCAGTTCACATCGGTTACATCGGCTAGCCAGTTCACATCGGCTAGCCAGTTCACATCGGTTACATCGGCTAGCCATTTCACATCGGTTACATCGGCTAGCCATTTCACATCAGTTACATCGGCTAGCCCTTTCACATCGGTTACACCTACATTTGGGTAATTTACTCTGCTTCAATGTGCATCTAAATAAAATAGACCTATTGAACTGTGTCTCTGTGTAGGCTAGAGTACGTATTTGTATACTGAATCCCTATGTGTATATTATGAACTGTGTCTTTTCAGGGAGAAGCCCTTTAGAATCCCTATAGAAGGAGACCACTGGAACATCTAAAACTCACCTTGGCATTTCCTGCCTTTTCCTCAGCCAGGTTTCTAATCTGTAATCTGGGTTTAGGTCCACTGCCCGCTGAGAGCTCTTCGAGATGATACTACCCAGAAGGAATCTAATTTCTGGCCTCAGATAAAGAGATCACCCGTTTAGATTAGGTGAACCGTCAGACACTCTCAACCCTCAGCCCTTATCGAAGTGTTATTGAATTGTAATCTCAGCTAACCGTAAAATAATGGAAACCCTCAGCCTTTATTGAAACATTATTGAAATGTTATCTCAGACTCTGCAGGGCAGTCAGGGGTTCGTTCAACAGCTGTTCACAGGGGGAGGGAGGGAGGTGGGGGAGCAGGTAGAACAGAGGGCTTGAGGAGGGGCATATTTATCATCTGTGTTCAACAGGGGGGATAACAAGGTGAATGCACTCCAGATGGATTGTGTATGCGTGGGAGAGTGTGTGCGTGCGTGCGTGTGTGTGTGTGTGTGACAGCAGTGCCTACGGAGGCGGTTGGCAGAGAGGCTGCTCTGCTTCAAGGCCAGATTCTCAGGCAGAGAACTCAGTCAGGCAAGAGGGAAGAGAGGGAGAGAGTGAGAAAAATATAGAATGAGAAAGTAGAGTGGTGACTGACACACAATAGACATGTTCACTATAACCTGCCATCACCTCACCTCTACATTCATCCACCTCTGTGTACCCATCCTTTCCTCCCCTAAGTCCCATTCACTCTTTCTCCTCCTCCATTTTCTTCCTCTCCCTTATCTCTCCTCTCTTCTCCTCTTCTGTCCTCCCCCTCACTCTCTGTGTATATCTCTGATTCATACCATCCTACACTGGCATCCATGGGTCTCCATATTTAGTCCTCTCTCTCCCTCCACTTCCTCCTCTCATCCTGTCACTGGAGTGACACCAACACTCATCATCCAGCTCATGTCTTTACATCCGTCCTTCTCTCTGTCAGACCACTGCCGCTAAGCACTAGTAGCTAGCTACTTTAATCTTTTCACTGTTTTCTGGTCATCTCTGTTGTTCTTCCCTTTCCCCCTTTTCATTCCTCATTTCATTTGCTTAATCTCTGTCCCCCCTCTCTCTCAAATGGAAGTGACTTATAAAAGGCCTGTGTTTGAACAGATGGGTAATACACCACACCTTGTTGAGCATAGAGGGTCATTAACAGGGTTGCTAAAGTCTGATGTGGGAATTGGGAATCCAACTACAGGCAGTTCAATTAGGTTTCTTACCCCATTTGCCTTTACCATTACTTCCAGGGTTTATGGGTTTGCCTTTACCATTACTTCCAGGGTTTATGGGTTTGCCTTTACCATTACTTCCAGGGTTTATGGGTTTGCCTTTACCATTACTTCCAGGGTTTATGGGTTTGCCTTTACCATTACTTCCAGGGTTTATGGGTTTGCCTTTACCATTACTTCCAGGGTTTATGGGTTTGCCTTTACCATTACTTCCAGGGTTTATGGGTTTGCCTTTACCATTACTTCCAGGGTTTATCGGTTTGCCTTTACCATTACTTCCAGGGTTTATGGGTTTGCCTTTACCATTACTTCCAGGGTTTATGGGTTTGCCTTTACCATTACTTCCAGGGTTTATGGGTTTGCCTTTACCATTACTTCCAGGGTTTATGGGTTTGCCTTTACCATTACTTCCAGGGTTTATCGGTTTGCCTTTACCATTACTTCCAGGGTTTATCGGTTTGCCTTTACCATTACTTCCAGGGTTTATGGGTTTGCCTTTACCATTACTTCCAGGGTTTATGGGTTTGCCTTTACCATTACTTACAGGGTTTATGGGTTTGCCTTTACCATTACTTCCAGGGTTTATGGGTTTGCCTTTACCATTACTTCCAGGGTTTATGGGTTTGCCTTTACCATTACTTCCAGGGTTTATGGGTTTGCCTTTACCATTACTTACAGGGTTTATGAGTTTGCCTTTACCATTACTTCCAGGGTTTATGGGTTTGCCTTTACCATTACTTCCAGGGTTTATGGGTTTGCCTTTACCATTACTTCCAGGGTTTATGGGTTTGCCTTTACCATTACTTCCAGGGTTTATGGGTTTGCCTTTACCATTACTTCCAGGGTTTATGGGTTTGCCTTTACCATTACTTCCAGGGTTTATGGGTTTGCCTTTACCATTACTTCCAGGGTTTATGGGTTTGCCTTTACCATTACTTACAGTGTTTATGGGTTTGCCTTTACCATTACTTCCAGGGTTTATGGGTTTGCCTTTACCATTACTTCCAGGGTTTATGGGTTTGCCCGATTTGTCAGGTGCTATTTGAAAATATGGTTAACAAATGTTCTTACATAATAAAATCTGAATTGGAATTATTTTCATGTAATCCACAGATAATGAGAGTCGGGGAAAAAAGTGGGTAAAGAACTGCCAACAAAGTGCCTTAAAGTATAAATATTGTAGATATTTTTCCCAAACAGATTTTGAGATGTGAAGAATTCAGATAGGAAAAGAAAACCACTAATCCTAAAAGTGATTGGTTGAAATATTCTAGTATTTCTTCATCAAAGTTGGACATTCTTTTGTGTGTGCGTGTGTGTGTGTGCGTGTGCGTGTGCGCGTGCGCGTGCGAGCGCTACAGTATGAACACATAGCCGACACACAGTTTCTCCAGTGTAGCCATTTTAAATAAAGAACACACTGTTGTTTGGAAAGAAGTGGTTACAATTGTGTCATTTTTGTTCAAATGAGTCTATTTGTCCACTGTAGGTTTGGTGCACATAGTAACTTACAGTGTCTTCAGAAAGTATTCAGACCCCTTGAATTTTTCCACATTTTCTTGTGTTACAGCCTGAATTTAAAATGGATTAAGTTTCTATTTTGTGTCACTGATCGACACACAATAACCCATAATGTCAAAGTGGAATTATGTTTTGAATATTAATAAAAAATGAACATCTGAAATGTCTTCAACCCCTTTGTTATGGCAAGCCTAAATAAGTTCAGGAGTAAAAATGTGCTTAACAAGTCAGATAATACGTTGTATGGACTCACTGTGTGCAGTAATCTGGACTGTGTTAACTAACCTCCAGATGAGCTTCAATGCCATACAACTCTCCTTCCGTGGCCTCCAACTGCTCTTAAATGCAAGCAAAACTAAATGCATGCTCTTCAACCGATTGCTGCTCGCACCTGCCCGCTCGTCCAGCATCACTACTCTGGACGGTTCTGACTTAGAATATGTGGACAACTACAAATACCTAGGTGTCTGTTTAGACTGTAAACTCTCCTTCCAGACTCACATTAAACATCTCCAATCCAAAATTAAATCTAGAATCGGCTTCCTATTTCGCAGCAAACATACCCTACCGATCCTCGACTTCGGCGATGTCATTTACAAAATAGCCTCCAACACTCTACAAATTGGATGCAGTGCCATCTGTTTTGTCACCAAAGTCCCATACACTACCCACCACTGCGACCTGTATGATCTTGTTGGCTGGCCCTCGCTTCATACTCGTCACCAAACCCACTGGCTCCAGGTCATCTACAAATCTCTGCTAGGTAAAGCCCCGCCTTATCTCAGCTCACTGGTCGCCATAGCAGCACCCACCCATAGCACGCGCTCCAGCTGGTATATCTCACTGGTCACCCCCAAAGCCAATTCTTCCAGTTCTCTGCTGCAAATGACTGGAACGAACTGCAAAAATCTCTGAAGCTGGAGACTCTTACCTCCCTCACTAGATTTAAGCACCAGCTGTCAGAGCAGCTCACAGATCACTGCACCTGTACATAGCTCATCTGTAAATAGCCCATCCAATCTACCTCATCCCCATACTGTATTTATGTATTTATTTATTTATTTATGTATCTTGCTCCTTTGCACCCCAGTATCTCAACTTGCACATTCATCTTCTGCACATCCTACCATTCCAGTGTTTTAATTGCTATTTTGTAATTACTGTGCCACCATGGCCTATTTATTGCCTTACCTCTCTTATCCTACCTCATTTGCACATGCTGTATATAGACATTTATTTTTTTTTGTTGTTGAATTTTTACCCCTTTTTCTCCCCAATTTCGTAGTATCCAATTGTTGTAGTAGCTACTATCTTGTCTCATCGCTACAACTCCCGTACGGGCTCGGGAGAGACGAAGGTTGAAAGTCATGCGTCCTCCGATACACAACCCAACCAAGCCGCTGCTTCTTGCTTGCTTTATCTTGGCCAGGTCGCAGTTGCAATTGAGAACTTGTTCTCAACTAGCCTACCTGGTTAAATAAAGGTGAAATATAATTTAAAAAATAGGTGTTTAACATGATTTGTGAACGACTACCTCATCTCTACCTCACACATACAATTATCTGTAAGGTGCCTCAGTCGAGTAGTGAATTTTAAGCACAAATTCAACAACAAATACCAGGGAGGTTTTCCAATGCCATTCATTTTAATTACACTTTGTAACACCACAAAATGTGGAATAAGTCAAGGAGTGTGAATTCTTTCTGACGGAACTGTATGTATGTGTACTGTCTGTGGAACTAGTATTGTGTGTGTGTGTGTGTTGCATGTTGTGATTGTTTGAACACAATAGTAAACATTACTCTCTTCTTTCTCAGGTGATATCACTCAGAAGGGATATGAGAAGAAAAAGACTAAACTTCTGCTTCCCTTCTTCATGCAAACACCAGGTAAGAAACATTGACCTCCTCATTTTCTCTTTTCCTACTTTTAGAATTTGATCCATGTGCCCCTTCGGCCTATGAGAACATACCTACCATATCCAACTACTCTTTTTGTTTGGTTTTAGTTAATTTACAAAAATCATCATGATGTTCATAATCATAGCTGTTTGGTGCTCACTGCTCCCTCTTAGAGGTACCCCCAGTCACTACAGTTTTTCCAGACTTTCCTCCAGTTCAGAGAAACACCATTATCCTCTCTTGACAGCCAGGCACCACTTCCCTCTTTAGCCCAATAATGATTGTATGCAAATATCAGCTATTCTCGGAAATGACTAAAGCTGCTCCCTTGTTTACAATGTCTTGATGACATAGGGCTCCTGAGTGGCTCAGCGGTCAGTGAAAGAGGTGTCACTACAGTCCCTGGTTCGAATCCAGGCTGTATCACATCCGGCTGTGATTGGGAGACCCATAGGGCGGCACACAATTGGCCAAGCTTCGGCCGGGGTAGGCCGTCATTGTAAATAAGAATTTGTTCTTAACTGACTTGCCTAGTTAAATAAAGGAAAATAAATATCTAATAATAATCTGTTATGGTTAGATGGAACCCTTTTGTAAAGATCTTTATACATTTTATGAAAATACTGTATGTTGTAAAAGCACATATAGAACCTAATGACATTTTGTAAGATTGTATCAGATTATAGGATGATTTATTTTTGAGAGTGTGCAATAGCATAACATAGCATCACTAACTGACTTAGTCACATAACATCTGACCCGCAATAACATTGCTAAGTATGTGTATGTGACCAATAACATTTGATTTGATTTGAAGTTCCCGTTCAAACTGTGAAGGAGAGACTGATGAAGTGTGTGTGCAGCTTGTGCAAAAAAACAAAGCAGAGCTCATGCCTTTCATGCGACTTTTTTCAAATCATCATTAGAGTCGCATCATGCAGACTTAGAATGTATTCAAAATCAAAACATATAGCCCAACGTTTGTATCACTAGGGTTGCACATTTTGGGGATAATTCAGAGGTGGAAACTTTTCGTGGGAATTAACTGGAACATATGGGAATTAACGGGAATTAATATTAATACCATTTAAATGGATATGCATTGGATATGTTTACCATGTCATATGGAGACAGAAACATAAACTTTTTACCATATCATAAGTAGACATAATTGCAAATGATTAAATCCTTCCAATAGAAATAAAAACAAAAAATGTAGTTACGAATTGAACTTTAATTAAGTTCAATAAGTTCAATAAGTTGACTCTTCACATGGGATGATTTCATGGAACAACAAAAGAAAGGGAATATTGAATGATCCCCAATTAAATCAAAATCAAATCAAATGTATATAGCCCTTCTTACATCAGCTGATATCTAAAAGTGCTGTACAGAAACACAGCCTAAAACCCCAAATAGCAAGCAATGCGGGTGTAGAAGCACGGTGGCTACGAAAAACTCCCTAGAAAGGCCAAAACCTAGGAAGAAACCTAGAGAGGAATCAGGCTATGAGGGTTGGCCAGTCCTCTTCTGGCTGTGCCGGGTGGAGATTATAACAGAACATGGCCAAGATGTTCAAATGTTCATAAATGATCAGCATGATCAAATAATAATAATCACAGTAGTTGTCGAGGGTGCAGAATGTCAGCACCTCAGGAGTAAATGGCAGTTGGCTTTCCATATCCGATCATTAAGAGTATCTCTACCGCTCCTGCTGTCTCTAGAGAGTTGAAAACAGCAAGTCTGGGACAGGTAGCACGTCTGGTGAACAGGTCAGGGTTCCATAGCCGTAGGCAGAACAGTTGGAACTGGAGCAGCAGCACGGCCAGGTGGACTGGGGACAGCAAGGAGTCATCATGCCAGGTAGTCCTGAGGCATGGTCCTAGGGCTCAGGTCCTCCGAGAGAAAGAAAGAAAGAAAGAAAGAGAGAATTAGAGAGAGCATACTTAAATTCACACAGGACACCGGATAAGACAGGAGAAATACTCCAGATATAACAAACTGATCCTAGCCCCCCGACACATAAACTACTGCAGCATAAATACTGGAGGCTGAGACAGGAGGGGTCAGGAGACACTGTGGCCCCATCCGATGATACCCCCGGACAGGGCCAAACAGGAAGGATATAACCCCACCCACTTTGCCAAAGCACAGCCCCCACACCACTAGAGGGATATCTTCAACCACCAACTTACCATACTGAGACAAGGCCGAGTATAGCCCACAAAGATCTCCGCCACGGCACAACCCAAGAGGGGGCGCCAACTCAGACAGGAAGATCACGTCAGTGACTCAACCCACTCAAGTGATGGACCCCTCCTAGGGACGGCATGAAAGAGCACCAGTAAGCCAGTGACTCAGCCCCTATAATAGGGTTAGAGGCAGAGAATCCCAGTGGAGAGAGGGGAACCGGCCAGGCAGAGACGGCAAGCCTTTCCGTTCACCTTCACACTCCTGGGCCAGACTACACTCAATCATATGACCCACTGAAGAGATGAGTCTTCAGTAAAGACTTAATGGTTGAGACCGAGTCTGCGTCTCTCACATGGGTAGGCAGACGATTACATAAAAATGGAGCTCTATAGGAGAAAGCCCTGCCTCCAGCTGTTTGCTAGGGACAATTAGGAGGCCTGCATCTTGTGACCGTAGCGTGCGTGTAGGTATGTACCTCAGGACCAAATCAGAAAGATAGGTAGGAGCAAACCCATGTAATGCTTTGAAGTTCAGCAGTAAAACCTTGAAATCAGCCCTTGCCTTAACAGGAAGCCAGTGTAGAGAGGCTAGCACTGGAGTAATATGATCACATTTTTTGTTTCTAGTCAGGATTCTAGCAGTCGAATTTAGCACTAACTGAAGTTTATTTAGTGCTTTATCCGGGTAGCCGGAAAGTAAAGCATTGCAGTAGTCTAACCTAGAAGTAACAAAAGCATGGATACATTTTTCTGCATCATTTTTGGACAGAAAGTTTCTGATTTTTGAAATGTTACGTAGATGGAAAAAAGCTGTCCTGGAAACCGTCTTGATATGTTCGTCAAAAGAGAGATTAGGGTCCAGAGTAACGCCGAGGTCCTTTACAGTTTTATTTGAGGCGACTGTACAACCATCAAGATTAATTGTCAGATTCAACAGAAGATCTCTTTGTTTCTTGGGACCGAAAACAAGCATCTCTGTTTTGTCCGAGTTTAAAAGTCAAAAGTTTGCAGCCATCCACTTCCTTCTGTCTGAAACACAGGTTTCTAGCGAGGGCGATTTTGGGGCTTCACCATGTTTCATCGAAATGAACAGCTGTGTGTCATCCGCATAGCAGTGAAAGTTAACATTATGTTTTCGAATGAGATCCCCAAGAGGTAAAATATATAATGAAAACAATAGTGGTCCTAAAACGGAACCTTGAGGAACACCGAAATTTACAGTTGATTTGTCAGAGGAAAAACCATTCACAGAGACAAACTGATATCTTTCCGACAGATAAGATCTAAACCAGGCCAGAACTTGTCCGTGTAGACCAATTTGGGTTTCCAATCTCTCCAAAAGAATGTGGTGATCAATGGTATCAAAAGAAGCACTAAGGTCTAGGAGCATGAGGACAGATGCAGAGCCTCGGTCTGACGCCATGAAAAAGTAATTTACCACCTTCACAAGTGCAGTCTCAGTGCTATGATGGGGTCTAAAACCAGACTGAAGCATTTCGTATACATTGTTTGTCTTCAGGAAGGCAGTGACTTGCCGTGCAACAGCTTTTTCAATTTTTTTTAGGAGGAATGGAAGATTCGATACAGGCCGATAGTTTTTAATATTTTCTGGGTCAAGGTTTGGCTTTTTCAAGAGAGGCTTTATTACTGCCACTTTTAGTGAGTTTGGTACACATCCGGTGGATAGAGAGCCGTTTATTATGGTCAACATAGGGGGGCCAAGCACAGGAAGCAGCTCTTTCAGTAGTTTAGTTGGAATAGGGTCCAGTATGCAGCTTGAAGGTTTAGAGGCCATGATTATTTTCATCATTGTGTCAAGAGATATCGTACTAAAACACTTGAGTGTCTCTCTTGATCCTAGGTCCTGGCAGAGTTGTGCAGACTCAGGACAACTGAGCTTTGGAGGAATACGCAGATTTAAAGAGGAGTCCGTAATTTGCTTTCTAATGATCATGATCTTTTCCTCAAAGAAGTTCATGAATGTATTACTGCTGAAGTGAAAGCCATCCTCACTTGGGCAATGCTGCTTTTTAGTTAGCTTTGCGACAGTATAAAAAATAAATTTAGGATTATTCTTATGTACCTCAATTAAGTTGGAAAAATTGGATGATCGAGCAGCAGTGATGGCTCTTCGATACTGCACGGTACTGTCTTTCCAAGCTAGTCGGAAGACTTGCAGTTTGGTGTGGCGCCATTTCCGTTCCAATTGTCTGGAAGCTTGCTTCAGAGCTCGGGTATTTTCTGTATACCAGGGAGCTAGTTTCTTATGACAAATGTTTTTAGGGGTGCAACTGCATCTAGGGTATTGCGCAAGGTTAAATTGAGTTCCTCAGTTAGGTGGTTAGGGTTGTTATTTATTTATTTATTTTCTTCTGATTTTTGTCCACTGACGTCCTTGGGTAGGCAGAGGGAGTCTGGAAGGGCATCAATGAATCTTTGTGTTGTCTGAGAAGTTATAGCACGACTTTTGATGCTCCTTGGTTGGGGTCTGAGCAGATTATTTGTTGCGATTGCAAACGTAATAAAATGGTGGTCTGATAGTCCAGGTTTATGAGGAAAAACATTAAGATCCACAACATTTATTCCATGGGACAAAACTAGTTCCAGAGTATGACTGTGACAGTGAGTAGGTGCAGAGACAAGTTGGAAAAAAACCACTGAATCGATGATGGCTCTGAAAGCCTTTTGGATTGGGTCTGTGGACTTTTCTATGTGAATATTAAAATCACCAAAAATGTGAATATTATCTGCTATGACTACAAGGTCTGATAGGAATTCAGGGAACTCAGCGAGGAACGCTCTATATGGCCCAGGAGGCCGGTAAACAGTAGCTATAAAAAGTGATTGAGTAGGCTATATAGATTTTATGACTGGAAGCTCAAAATACGAAAACGTCATTTTTTTTTTTGTAAATTGAAATTGGCTATCGTAAATGTTAGCAACACCCCCGCCTTTGCGGGATGCACGGGGGATATGGTCACTAGTGTAACCAGGAGGTGAGGCCTCATTTAACACAGTAAATTCCTCAGACTTAAGCCATGTTTCAGTCAGGTCAATCACATCAAGATTATGATCGGTGATTAGTTCATTGACTATAACTGCCTTGGAAGTGAGGGATCTTACATTAAGTAGCCCTATTTTGAGATTTGAGGTATCACGATCTCTTTCAATAATGGCAGGAATGGAGGAGGTCTTTATCCTAATGAGATTGCTAAGACGAACACCGCCATGTTTAGTTTTGCCCAACCTAGGTCGACGCGCAGACACGGTCTCATTGGGGATAGCTGAACTGACTACACTGACTGTGCTAGTGGCAGACTCCACTAGTACAGTCAGCTGGCAGGCTGGCTAACAGCCTGCTGCCTGGCCTGCCTTCAATTTCATTGTGGAGCTAGAGGAGTTAGAGCCCTGTCTATGTTGGTAGATAAGATGAGAGCACCCCTCCAACTAGGATGGAGTCAGTCACTCCTCAGCAGGCCAGGCTTGGTCCTGTTTGTGGGTGAGTCTTTTTGGAGGGGCAGAAAACAGTTTTCAACCAGCGATTGAGTTGTGAGACTCTGCTGTTGAGCTCATCACTCCCCCTAACTGGGAGGGGGCCAGAGACAATTACTCGATGCCAACACATCTTTCTAGCTGATTTACACGCTGAAGCTATGTTGCACTTGGTGACTTCTGACTGTTTCATCCTAACATCGTTGGTGCCGACGTGGATAACAATATCTGTACACTCGCCAGTTTTAGTTTTAGCCAGCACCATCTTCAGATTAGCCTTAACGTCGGTAGCCCTGCCTCCTGGTAAACAGTGTATGATCGCTGGATAATTATTTTTAAGTCTAATACTGCGGGTAATGGAGTCGCCAATGACTAGGGTTTTCAATTTGTCAGAGCTAATGGTTGGAGGCTTCGGCATCTCAGACCCCGTAACGGGAGGAGTAGAGACAAGAAAAGGCTCGGCCTCAGACTCTGCTGCTTAATGGGGAAAACTGGTTGAAAGTTTCTGTCGGCTGAATGAGCAAATATCTTCTGTGGTCCAAGGTCATTGATGACTGCCTTCAGCTCATCTGCAATGTAGAGACCGGTGTGTCTGTTGTCCCTTGTGTCTGGGCTCTTGTAGAATACTGGTTGTGGGGTGGAGATGATGTAGTTAATTATTCCTTGCCCACGAACATTCAACCACCCATCATAGATGATTGCAATACAGCCTGCTTTCTCTATGATTTGCTTGACTTTCACTTGAACTGTTGAATTCTACATCCAGCAAATGAGTAGATACAGCATGTCTGGTTGGAGGGGTGTATGCTGAGCGAAGAACATTCAGAAATCTCTTTCAATACACATTGCCTGTGAGCATCAGAGGTGAACCAGTTGCGTACACAGCTCAAGCAAGACATTCATCAGCATTTCCCTGACTACTTTCCTCCATTGAGTCAAACAAACTTCTGATTCCAGAAGGACCATTAGCTGTTGCTATTGATAAGGTGTCTGATTCATAATTTTCACCTCGAATAGAAGTAGAGGGACTTTTCTCAGAGGTTGTGAGCGCTGAGGGAACTTTATGCACTTGGCCAGATGATTCTGCATCTTTGTTGCATTCTTCACATATGATTTGGCACAGTATTTGCAAATGTACACAGCTTTTCCTTCTACATTAGCTGCAGTGAAATGTCTCCACACATCAGATACTGCCCATGGCATTTTCCTGTAAAGATTAGGAAAATAATTAATAAAAATAAAAAATAAAATTCCATGTACAGATAAATAGTTAAGCAGTTAGATTAAACAACTCCTTTGTGAGATAATTATTTGAATGTATGGAAACAGGTGAATTAACACTCCACTCCTCAGTTAGCAGGCTAGCAGAAATTGTTAAGTTAGAAAGGATAAAAACACACTTTGCTGTAGGCTACTATTTACTAGTTAACATAAAATCATGTATGTCATATAAAATATATTCACCCCACCTAGTATTGTAATCAAAACTTACCAGAAAGCATGTAGTCCTTGGCTCAGACAGTGTAGTAGTGTGGGCTCAATAGCATCTCATTAGTGTGCAAGATCTTGAGAATCAGCTGAACATGTGATGGAAGAATGCACTGTGCATGCATTGAATTGGGGATAGTTGAACCAAAATATACCACAATAGCTAGAATTGCCTTATGTATCCCACAAAAAAGTTTCACTGTCATAAGCTAACTTTTTTTATGAATTTAAGCAAAATTCCCCAAATTCCCGGGCTTAACTTCCCATGGAAATTTCCCGGAAAGTTTCCGACTCTAATCACAACTAAAGTTGCATAAATAACTCTAAATTAAACATACAGGAGGACCTTCTTTGTTAACCGCTCAACACAGAATAGCTGCATGTACGCACTCCCTCAAATAGTTTTGGAGAAAATATCCTTTCTGTTTCATTCAGATATGTTCAATTGTATTCTTCATACTATAAAATAATATAAAATAATGCCACGGAATTCTAAGCAAATCTTGTCTGCTAAATGAACTAGTGTAGCCCACAGCCATATGGAATAGCCAGATCAGGGCCTAACATAAGTCAACTCAGAGTATGCTATTCTGTTCTTCTGAAATAGACTACACTTTCTTCATATCATGTTTCTTTAGACCAGTCTAAAGTAAATAATGGATGTATTGTGATGGTGTAGGTTATAGAACATGGATTTATTAGACTTTTCAAAATGGAAATGTTTCAAAGGTCAGCATCAGTGGTTTGTAGGCTATGTGTCGAAGCCCAGAGATGCTAAATGTGTTTATGTTAATTAACGGTCAATTAACGTGAGACCGACAGTTATTTGCTTGACAATCACCAGCTGACAAATTTTCACGACAGCCACAGCCCTAGTCAGGTCAAGGGTCAAGGGAAGAACTGAAAGCATGGAGAGATCTGAGCCCTTTCTGTCTGCATCTATGGAAAGGACATCTCTATACATGTACTCTGTGGTACATTACCTTCTATATACTATGTACTTTGTTTACTGTCTTGTGATCTCCTAATCATCTACTTAATTTTTGTTGTGCTCCCCAGTAGAACCTCCCCCCCCTGCCTATGACGCACATGCTCCTGGTCCTAGCAACGCCTCTGGCTCCACCCATGTCAGCGCTCACACACAGGCTCCTCCCCCCAGCTCCTCTTCTCGCTACCGTGATCGCCGCTCCCGACGACCGCACCGCAGCGGAGGGACCAGGGATGACCGCTACCGATCAGGTGAGCAACAACTTCTATCCTTACATAAGTTTACGTTTTAAATCGACACTTAAAGTCACCTAAGGAAATCCAGTCATAGTCAATAATGTTGAGTTTTTCATTCATTTTAGGTTTTATCTATTCTCTCAGTATTTTCTTTCATTTCGATCAATATAACCAGTAATATAGTTTTGAAGCAGAATCTTGTAATCCCATAATTGTCTCAAATACCAATAAAAGGGCAGCACTGCTTAGAGCGTGTGTGTTAGAGTGTGAATACTGTCTGAGGTCATGTGTGTGTGTGTGTGTCCTCTTGGGTTGTGGAGAAGGAAAAGTCCCTATACTTCTTACAGTGTTCAGCAGCCCCTCTACAGGGGAGCCCAGGAGTCCAGATCCCTCACATTGTGAGTGTGGAGGGATGTCACGGCTTGGCAATGTGCTGGGCTGTGGAGAGAGCAGGGGGAATACTAAACAGGATGGATGAACTCAGAACCATATAATTATATTGTAGATTCTAAAGATTGCAGGGAAGGATTGTTAGAATGGATCTTTAGATGGTTGAAAAGACACAAAATAACTGATTTCTCTCTTGTGCTCTCTCTCTCTCTCTCTCTCTTGCTCTTTCTCTCTCTCTTGCTCTCTCTCTCTCTTGCTCTCTCCCTCTCTCTCTCTCCCTCTGTCTCTCTATCTCTCTCTCTCTCTGTTTTTCTCTCTCTCTCCTTCTGTTACTAGAGGTGCACACAGTGTAAATTAATCCTCCCTCTAGGCAGCTTCATGCTCTACTGTTTCTCTCTCTCCTTCCACTTCCCTCTCCTCCCT
The DNA here is from genome assembly GCF_045791955.1 of Oncorhynchus clarkii lewisi. Taxonomy (NCBI): domain Eukaryota; kingdom Metazoa; phylum Chordata; class Actinopteri; order Salmoniformes; family Salmonidae; genus Oncorhynchus; species Oncorhynchus clarkii. The sequence goes on from NC_092153.1 coordinate 59,771,303, forward strand.
TCCCTGTCTGGACAGCCTCTGCATCAGACTGGTCTCGCCTCTCACGTGAGACACACACACACACACACACACTAAATCAATGCCAGTCTGATGTGCCAGAGGGGCTGAAGGACTACCATTGTGTGTGATCTATTGGATCCTATAGGACGGCTGACCAGATAGAGAGAACTGCATGAACGTTTTCTTCAAGTTCCATTTGATATCTGAAGGGATCTCTGGGGATCTTGCTGGAAGTCCGACTGGATTTGGGGGCAAAGCGAAGAAGGATTGGGAAAGAGGGAAAGGGAGTGGTAGCTGGTAGTCAGGTGGAAACAAATAGGATGCAGGGATAATGGAGAAGGAGTTTGAAGAGTATTGAGGAAAAACACCGTTTTATTACTGGATAACAGAGGAATATCACATAGAAATGGAGCGGGACTGAGAGGGAATAAGAGAGGAGGGAATAAGAGAGGAGGGAATAAGAGAGGAGGGAATAAGAGAGGAGGGAATAAGAGAGGAGGGAATAAGAGAGGAGGGAATAAGAAAGGAGGGAATAAGAGAGGAGGGAATAAGAGGAGGGAATAAGAGAGGAGGGATAGAGAGTAGGGATAGAGAGGAGGGATAGAGAGTAGGGATAGAGAGGAGGGATAGAGAGGCGGGATAGCGAGGCGGGATAGAGAGGCGGGATAGAGAGGCGGGATAGAGAGGCGGGATAGAGAGGCGGGATAGAGAGGCGGGATAGAGAGGCGGGATAGAGAGGCGGGATAGAGAGGAGGGATAGAGAGGAGGGATAGAGTGAGGGGTCAGGGAGAAGGCAAGTCTGGATGGTTTCATCCTCCTTATGATGAACCTGCTGACACCTCAGTCTCATGAGAGGTACAGAGAAAGGAAGACGGCGAGGGTGTGGGCAAGAGGATGTAGAATTAGCTGTCAGCAATATTATTGATGTTTAGATCCAGAAGGGCTTGTCTTGTGTGCACGTGTATGTAGCCTATATGCATTTACATGGGTGTGTGGAAGGTAGCAGCCAGTGTGTGTGTGTTGCTAGGCTGAGGTGCTTCTAGTGTGTATGTGTGTAGTCTCTGCTATTCATTTCTTGGTTGCCGTGCGGCAACCTCACCTATATCCACAGAGACGCCTCTCAAACATATGTGATGGTCATTCTCTCATGTTTCTATGGTGATGAATGATTGGACATGCAGCATATGGGAAGAATGGAAACAGAATATCAGTCTATTTTTAGAAGAATCAAATGTTATCTAGTGACATTCTATAGTGTTGGTTAATGTGTTGTTTTTGATGACGGTTTATGTAGATTCTCTTCCATTTAGCTATGTATTCTGATTGTATCTCTCATGAAGAAGTGTGTGTGTGTGTGTGTGTGTGTGTGTGTGTGTGTGTGTGTGTGTGTGTGTGTGTGTGTGTGTGTGTGTGTGTGTGTGTGTGTGTGTGTGTGTGTGTGTGTGTGTGTGTGTGTGTGTGTGTGTGTGTGTGTGTGTGTGTGTGTGTGTGTTGGTTGGTTGGGTGCATGCTTGCGTACATGACTGCGTACCTGCGTGTGTGGTGGGTGCGTGCATGTATGAATGTACAATGTACAATTCACACCCCTGACTTTTTCCATGTTTTGTTGTTACAAAGTGCGATTAAAAATCATTTTAATTGTCATTTTTTGTCAATGATGTACACAAAATACTTTGTAATGACAAAGTGAAAGAAAAATGTGAACATTTATAAAAAATAGATGGAAAATAAAACATGAATATATCTTGATTAGATAAGTATTCCAAAACATCAAGGGGTGTGCTGTGAATACTTTCTAAAGGTAAGGGATGGGTGAGGATCGTAATAGACCCTCTCTCCAGCACACAAACAGTGGTTTCCTGTTACAGCAGGACCGAACTGGCGTCTCTTCTCCTCTGATGGTTAAAAGTCAAACATCACTTCAGCTTTTGACAGAACACTGATTATCTTTATGCATCAATATCTATGGAATAACGATTATTGAAAGATCTCTGTCATTGGTAGTTTCACTTAGATTTCAGAAGAAAAAACTCAAGTTTATCCGTGGGTGTTCTCATGTTCAAGTTCTTCCTCTCCATCCCTATCCAAGCATCCAAATTTTAAAGGGTCATTTCTTCCTCTTGCCTTCTTCCCCTCTCTCTCTCCTTCTCTCTCTCTCTTGTTGCCTCAGATATCCACACAGAGACGGTACAGGCTGCGTTGGCCAAACATAAGGAGGAGAAAATGGCACTGCCCATGCCCACCAAACGCCGCTCCACCTACGTCCAGTCGCCCGTCATGAACTGCACCCCACCAGGTAGCGTAGGACTGACCCCTTCAAATCAGCCTGACTGCTTCTATTTCCTCAGGAACAGCCTACGTAAGCTTTATTGTTAGTACTGTAGAGTTTAATCCTAATGTCACACGCTCTCTTTCTAATTCTCTCCATCTCTCTTACACTTTCTCCTATCTCAGACTCGTCGTCAGGTTCAGAGAATGAGAGTGCTCTGCTGAGGCGGTCGTCAGTGGGAGCCGATTTGGAGGCTCTGGACACTCCCTCTCTGCTGCAGCCCCCGAGTCTGCAGAGCCCTGACTCCTGGATCAACCACTCTGTCCAAGGCTCGTCCACCTCCTCCTCTGCCTCCTCCACCCTGTCCCATGGAGAGGGCAAGCCCCAGCCTCAACCATCCCAGCCCCAAGCCCAGCCCCAGTACAAGCCCCAGTACCAGCCACAGTATCAGCCCCAATATCAGCCCCAGTACCAGCCGCAGTACCAGCCACAACTACAGCATCCAGTCATAGCTGACATGCTGGCTCACGCACGTATCGGTAAGATATGTCCTCATGATCACAACACTAGTACGTCGTGACCTGTAACCCCAGATAAAATTACCCTGCCTTCCTCCCAGGCCCTTCAGAGAACAGTGATGTGACAACAGCGGCCCCCCAGGCCAGGGACTTCTCTCAGGTGGACCGGCCCAACAACCCTCCCATGGTCCGGGGGATGAGCCGCGGACAGAGTCGCTCCGGCATGATGGAGACAGCCGACGGTAAGAATAGCATCTCTATTTGTGTGTGTGTGTGTGTGTGTGTGTGTGTGTGTGTGTGTGTGTGTGTGTGTGTGTGTGTGTGTGTGTGTGTGTGTGTGTGTGTGTGTGTGTGTGTGTGTGTGTGTGTGTGTGTGTGTGTGTGTGTGTGTGTGTGATGGGTCACGTAGGAGTACGGAAGTGTGTGTATGTGTGAGATTGTGAGTCGATTCATACAATTTTGCATTTCCATTGAAAATAACTTTTTTGAAGTAATAAGTATTTTTTCCTGAATAACTTTTGCTTTCCGACTGGACCATATCATTAACCAAACCATGTTGCTTTCTTTTCTGGCAATAGGTAACAGAAGAGGTAACACGTTCCCTATGAGAATATATACAGTGAGGGAAAAATATTTGATCCCCTGCTGATTTTGTACGTTTGCCCACTGACAAAGAAATGATCAGTCTATAATTTTAATGGTAGGTTTATTTGAACAGTGAGAGACAGAATAACAAAAAAATCCAGAAAAACGCATGTCAAAAATGTTATAAATTGATTTGCATTTTAATGATGGAAATAAGTATTTGACCCCCTCTCAATCAGAAAGATCTCCAAGGATGTCCGGGACAAGATTATAGACCTACACAAGGCTGGAATGGGCTACAAGACCATCTCCAAGCAGCTTGGTGAGAAGGTGACAACAGTTGGTGCGATTATTCGCAAATGGAAGAAACACAAAAGAACTGTCAATTTCCCTCGGCTTGGGGCTCCATGCAAGATCTCACCTCGTGGAGTTGCAATGATCATGAGAACGGTGAGGAATCAGCCCAGAACTACACGGGAGGATCTTGTCAATGATCTCAAGGCAGCTGGGACCATTGTCACCAAGAAAACAATTGTTAACACATTACGCCGTGAAGGACTGAAATCCTGCAGCGCCAGCAAGGTCCCCCTGCTCAAGAAAGCACATATACATGCCCGTCTGAAGTTTGCCAATGAACATCTGAATGATTCAGAGAACAACTGGGTGAAAGTGTTGTGGTCAGATGAAACCAAAATGGAGCTCTTTGGCATCCCCTTAACTCGCCGTGTTTGGAGGAGGCGGAATGCTGCCTATGACCCCAAGAACACCATCCCCACCGTCAAACATGGAGGTGGAAACATTATGCTTTGGGGGTGTTTTTCTGCTAAGGGGACAGGACAACTTCACCGCATCAAAGGGACGATGGACGGGGCCATGTACCGTCAAATCTTGGGTGAGAACCTCCTTCCTTCAGCCAGGGCATTGAAAATGGGTCGTGGATGGGTATTCCAGCATGATAATGACCCAAAACACACGGCCAAGGCAACAAAGGAGTGGCTCAAGAAGAAGCACATTAAGGTCCTGGAGTGGCCTAGCCAGTCTCCAGACCTAAATCCCATAGAAAATATGTGGAGGGAGCTGAAGGTTCGAGTTGCCAAACGTCAGCCTCGAAACCTTAATGACTTGGAGAAGATCTGCAAAGAGGAGTGGGACAAAATCCCTCCTGAGATGTGTGCAAACCTGGTGGCCAACTACAACGTCTGACCTCTGTGATTGCCAACAAAGGTTTTTGCCACCAAGTACTAAGTCATGTTTTGCAGAGGGTTCAAATACTTATTTCCCTCAATAAAATGCAAATCAATTTCTAACATTTTTTAAATGTGTTTTTCTCTATTTATTTTGTTGTTATTCTGTCTCTCACTGTTCAAATAAACCTACCATTAAAATTATAGACGGATAATTTCTTTGTCAGTGGGCAAACGTACAAAATCAGCAGGGGATCAAATACTTTTTTCCCTCACTGTACGTCTGTGTACTGTTTGTGCCTTTGTGACTTGTTCTTACCCTCTGTACCGTATGATTTTAGGGAGAATAGTAGATCTCTGAAACCAGAACCATCTTCTGAAACGGATGAATCCTCATGTGTTTTCCAATTATGAATCCAATGAGTCCTATTCCCATCTACCTCACTCCTACCTCACTCCTCTACCTCACGCCTTTGTCTACTGGCTTTCATTCTAAAAATAATTTAAGAATTGACCACTCCCAGGGGCCAGCTTGCAGTGGGAAATTATGATGTTGATTAAAAACTAGCAGACTGAGAGTGGAGAAATGTTCTGGCGAAATAAGGCAGGCCAGAGTTGTGTGTGAAATGAAGGCTTTGTGTATCGGGGCAGGGAGAGTGTGTGTATGTGTGTGTGACCGTGTTTGTCGGACCACTCACCCCCCACCCTCCAGGTGTCCCGGTTAACAGCAGGGTGTCCACTAAGATTCAGCAGCTGCTCAACACCTTGAAGAGGCCCAAGAGGCCCCCCCTCAGTGAGTTCTTCATGGACGACCAGGAGGAAATTGTAGAGGGTGAGTCACCATTTATTCTTCAATCAGTAGATCTCTCTTAGCCTGGTCCCAGATCTGTTAGTGCAGTCTTGCCAACTCCAGTCAGCACAAACAGATCTGGGATCAGACTATATATCTGTCAATGTCACCTACAATATTTTTTATTTCCACTGCTCTGTACCAACCTCAAATGTGCTCTCTGGTTAATACTGCTCCCCCGTCTCCTCCTCCAGTGCCTCAGCCGGACCCCAACGCCCCGCGGCCAGAGGGACGTCCGATCATCCCAGTGAAGGGGGAGCCCCTGGGGGTGGTCAGTAACTGGCCCCCTGCCCTCCAGGCTGCCCTGGTTCGCTGGGGGGCCACACAGGGCAAGAGCCCCGCCCTCACCGCCTTGGACATCACTGGCAAACCCCTGTACACACTGACATACGGTACGAAACTTGGCCCACACACAAACCCCTGTACACACTGACATACTGTAAGACACTTGGCCCACACACAAACCCCTGTACACACTGACATACTGTAAGAAACTTGGCCCACACACAAACCCCTGTACACACTGATGTACTGTAAGAAACTTGGCCCACACACAAACCCCTGTACACACTGACATACTGTAAGAAACTTGGCCCACACACAAACCCCTGTACACACTGATGTACTGTAAGATACTTGGCCCACACACAAACCCATGTACACACTGACATACTGTAAGAAACTTGGCCCACACACAAACCCCTGTACACACTGACATACTGTAAGAAACTTGGCCCACACACAAACCCCTGTACACACTGACGTACTGTAAGTAACTTGGCCCACACACAAACCCATGTACACACTGACATACTGTAAGAAACTTGGCCCACACACAAACCCCTGTACACACTGACATACTGTAAGAAACTTGGCCCACACACAAACCCCTGTACACACTGACATACTGTAAGAAACTTGGCCCACACACAAACCCTTGTACACACTGACATACTGTAAGAAACTTGGCCCACACACAAACCCCTGTACACACTGACATACTGTAAGAAACTTGGCCCACACACAAACCCCTGTACACACTGATGTACTGTAAGAAACTTGGCCCACACACAAACCCCTGTACACACTGGCGTACTGTAAGAAACTTGGCCCACACACAAACCCCTGTACACACTGACATACTGTAAGAAACTTGGCCCACACACAAACCCCTGTACACACTGACGTACTGTAAGAAACTTGGCCCACACACAAACCCCTGTACACACTAACATACTGTAAGACACTTGGCCCACACACAAACCCCTGTACACACTGACATACTGTAAGACACTTGGCCCACACACAAACCCCTGTACACACTGATGTACTGTACGTTACAGTCTTAACCCCCTCACGGTAATATGATTGCTTACATTTAAATAACTCTACTTACTATATAGGGAGGTTCAAGGTCTGGCCCTGGATCATTTATTTCTTATATTATATATTTAGGATATTGTTGGTACTATCCTGTAGACATGGTGTGGATAGAGTAATCAAAGTAATGGAGGGTTATGAGAGGAGGAGTATGAGATTGATTGTCAGAGTGTGCCACTGTTATTTACGATGCCCGCCCTCCCTCTTTCCTTACTCCTCCTCCCTCCTCCCCTTCTCCCTCCATCAGGAAAGCTGTGGAGCCGCAGTGTGAAGCTGGCCTACACCCTCCTCAATAAACTGGGGCCCAAGAACGAGCAGGTCCTCAAGCCTGGGGACAGGGTGAGACACACCGACTCACACTACTTCTACTTCCCTCTGCGTCGTAATGATATAGCCTCAAAACAATCCCATAAATTAAAGCTGCAATATGTAACTTTTTGGTCAATCTGATTGACCAAATTGTTATAGATCTGTCATTCTCATTGAGCACATGTCTAAGAAGCGGTAGATATATTCTATGTGCACTATTTCTATGCTTCCCGTGCTTAAACTTTTCATCTTTTAATTTGATTTTGTACACCAGCTTCAAACAGCTGAAAATACAATATTTTTGCTTATAGAAAATATATTTGATAATGGTTTAGATGGTATAATGATTCTTTACACTACAGAATACTTGCTTGTTTTTTCACATAAACTGAAATGAGGCGAACTATTTGAATTTTAGCAACCAGGAAATGGCGGAGCAATTTCTGCATAGTGGACCTTTGAGGTCCATACATCAACTGAGTTTTTTTTCTTCCTGTAGGTGGCTCTAGTGTACCCTAACAGTGACCCTGGGATGTTTTTGGTGGCCTTCTATGGCTGCCTGCTGGCTGAGGTCATCCCTGTCCCTATAGAGGTACCTCTGTCTCGCAAGGTAAGGGACATGCCATTGAAACTTATTCAAACTGACATTGACATGCTGTTACAGTTTCCTTGCAAAAGTATTCATCCCCCTTGGCATTTTTCCTATTTTGATGCATTACAGCCTGTAATTGAAATGGATTTGTATTTGTATTTCATGTAATGGATATACACAAATAGTCCAAATTAGTGAAGTGAAATAAAAAAAATACTTGTTTCAAAAAACAGAAAAGTGGTGTGTGCATATGTATTCGCTATGAAGCCCCTGAATAAGATCTGGTGCAACCAATTACGTTCAGAAGTCACATAATTAGTTAAATAAAGTCCACCTGTGTGCAATCTAAGTGTCACATGATCTGTCACATGATCTCAGTATACAGTGCCTTGCGAAAGTATTCGGCCCCCTTGAACTTTGCGACCTTTTGCCACATTTCAGGCTTCAAACATACAGATATAAAACTGTATTTTTTTGTGAAGAATCAACAACAAGTGGGACACAATCATGAAGTGGAACGACATTTATTGGATATTTCAAACTTTTTTAACAAATCAAAAACTGAAAAATTGGGCGTGCAAAATTATTCAGCCCCCTTAAGTTAATACTTTGTAGCGCCACATTTTGCTGCGATTACAGCTGTAAGTCGCTTGGGGTATGTCTCTATCAGTTTTGCACATCGAGAGACTGACATTTTTTCCCATTCCTCCTTGCAAAACAGCTCGAGCTCAGTGAGGTTGGATGGAGAGCATTTGTGAACAGCAGTTTTCAGTTCTTTCCACAGATTCTCGATTGGATTCAGGTCTGGACTTTGACTTGGCCATTCTAACACCTGGATATGTTTATTTTTGAACCATTCCATTGTAGATTTTGCTTTATGTTTTGGATCATTGTCTTGTTGGAAGACAAATCTCCGTCCCAGTCTCAGGTCTTTTGCAGACTCCATCAGGTTTTCTTCCAGAATGGTCCTGTATTTGGCTCCATCCATCTTCCCATCAATTTTAACCATCTTAACCATCAGGTCACCATCTGTCCCTGCTGAAGAAAAGCAGGCCCAAACCATGATGCTGCCACCACCATGTTTGACAGTGGGGATGGTGTGTTCAGGGTGATGAGCTGTGTTGCTTTTACGCCAAACATAACGTTTTGCATTGTTGCCAAAAAGTTCAATTTTGGTTTCATCTGACCAGAGCACCTTCTTCCACATGTTTGGTGTGTCTCCCAGGTGGCTTGTGGCAAACTTTAAACAACACTTTTTATGGATATCTTTAAGAAATGGCTTTCTTCTTGCCACTTTTCCATAAAGGCCAGATTTGTGCAATATACGACTGATTGTTGTCCTATGGACAGAGTCTCCCACCTCAGCTGTAGATCTCTGCAGTTCATCCAGAGTGATCATGGGCCTCTTGGCTGCATCTTTGATCAGTCTTCTCCTTGTATGAGCTGAAAGTTTAGAGGGACGGCCAGGTCTTGGTAGATTTGCAGTGGTCTGATACTCCTTCCATTTCAATATTATCGCTTGCACAGTGCTCCTTGGGATGTTTAAAGCTTGGGAAATCTTTTTGTATCCAAATCCGGCTTTAAACTTCTTCACAACAGTATCTCGGACCTGCCTGGTGTGTTCCTTGTTCTTCATGATGCTCTCTGCGCTTTTAACGGACCTCTGAGACTATCACAGTGCAGGTGCATTTATACGGAGACTTGATTACACACAGGTGGATTGTATTTATCATCATTAGTCATTTAGGTCAACATTGGATCATTCAGAGATCCTCACTGAACTTCTGGAGAGAGTTTGCTGCAATGAAAGTAAAGGGGCTGAATAATTTTGCACGCCCAATTTTTCAGTTTTTGATTTGTTAAAAAAGTTTGAAATATCCAATAAATGTCATTCCACTTCATGATTGTGTCCCACTTGTTGTTGATTCTTCACAAAAAAATACAGTTTTATATCTTAATGTTTGAAGCCTGAAATGTGGCAAAAGGTCGCAAAGTTCAAGGGGGCCGAATACTTTCGCAAGGCACTGTATATACACCTGTTCTAAAAGGCCCCAAAGTCTGCAACACCACGAAGCAAGAGGCACCATGAAGACCAAGGAGCTCTCCAAACAGATCAGGGACAAAGTTGTGGAGAAGTACAGATCAGTGTTAGGCTATAAAAATATATCAGAAATTTTGAACATCCACAGAGCACCATTAAATCCATTATTAAAATTGGAAAGAATATGGCACCACAACAAACCTGCAAAGAGAGGGCCGCCCACCAAAACTCACAGACCAGGCAATTAGGGCATTAATCCGAGAGGCAACAAAGAGACCAAAGATGACCCTGAAGGAGCTGCAAAGCTCCACAGCAGAGATCGGAGTTTCTGTCCATAGAACCACTTTAAGCCGTACACTCCACATAGCTGAGCTTTATAGAAGAGTGGACAGAAAAAAGACATTGCTTAAAGAAAAAAACAAGCAAACACATTTGGTGTTCGCCAAAAGGCATGTGGGAGACTCCCCAAACATTTGGAAGAAGGTACTCTGGTCAGATGAGACAAAAATGTTGCTTTTTGGCCATCAAGGAAAACGCTATGTCTGGCGCAAACCCAACACCTCTCATCACCCCTAGAACGCCATCTCCACAGTGAAGCATGGTGGTGGCAGCATCATGCTGTGGGATGTTTTTCATTGGCAGGTACTGGGAAACTGGTCAGAATTGAAGGAATGATGGATGATGCTAAATACAGGGAAATTCTTGAGGGAAGCCTGTTTCAGTCTTCCAGAGACTTGAGACTGGGACAGAGGTTCACCTTCCAGCAGAACAATGACCCTAAGCATACTGCTAAAGCAACACTCAAATGGTTTAAGGGGAAACATTTAAATATCTTGGAACGGCCTAGTCAAAGCCCAGACCTCAATCCAATTGAGAATCTATGGTATGACTTAAAGATTGCTGTACACCATATGAACCCATCCAATTTGAAGGAGCTAGAGCAGTTTTGCCTTTACGAATGAGCAACAATCTCAGTGGCTAGATGTGCCAAGCTTATAGAGACATACCCCAAGAGACTTGCAGCTGTAATTACTGCAAAAGGTGGCTCTAAAAAATATTGACTTTGGGGGGATGAATAGTTATGCACGCTCAAGTTTTCTGTTTTTTTGGGGTCTTATTTCTTGTTTGTTTCACAATAAAAAATATTTAGCATCTTCAAAGTGGTAGGCATGTTGTGTAAATCAAATGATACAAACCCCCCCAAAATCCATTTTAATTCCAGGTTGTAATGCAACAAAATAGTAAAAATGCCAGGGGGGTGAATACTTTCGCAAGCAACTGTATATCTGCTCTGTGATTTACTCCATGTGTCATTGTTGTTCTGCCACCAGGATGCAGGCAGTAGTCAGGTAGGCTTCCTGTTGGGCAGCTGTAGTGTGAGTTTGGCTCTGACCAGTGAGATCTGTCTGAAGGGACTTCCCAAGATGCCCACCGGAGAGATTCTACAGTTTAAAGGTCAGAAGCTGCCTCTATTACTGGCCATGTTCCAGAGCATCAATGTGAAATCAAATCAAATTATATTGGTCACATACACATGGTTAGCAGATGTTAATGCGAGTGTAGCAAAATGCTTGTGCTTCTAATTCCGACCGTGCAGTAATATCTAGCAAGTAATCTAACAATTTCACAACAACTACCTTTTACACACAAGTGTAAAGGAATTAATAAGAATATGTACATATAAATATATGGATAAGCGATGAGACGGGCCTGGACATGCGCTGGCTTGAGCAGGGGACCTTGCGTGCGCTGCAGGATTTTAATCCATGACGGCGTAGTGTGTTACTAATGGTTTTCTTTGAGACTGTGGTCCCAGCTCTCTTCAGGTCATTGACCAGGTCCTGCCGTGTAGTTCTGGGCTGACCCCTTCCTCATGATCATTGATGCCCCACGAGGTGAGATCTTGCATGGAGCCCCAGACCGAGGGTGATTGACCGTCATCTTGAACTTCTTCCATTTTCTAATAATTGTGCCAACAGTTGTTGCCTTCTCACCAAGCTGCTTGCCTATTGTCCTGTAGCCCATCCCAGCCTTGTGCGGGTCTACAATTTTATCCCTGATGTCCTTACACAGCTCTCTGGTCTTTGTGGAAAGGTTGGAGTCTGTTTGATTGAGTGTGTGGATTGTGATTTTCTGGATTTTTGTTTTACATTCCGTCTCTCACAGTTGAAGTGTACCTATGATAAAAATTACAGACCTCTACATGCTTTGTAAGTAGGAAAACCTTCAAAATCGGCAGTGTATCAAATACTTGTTCTCGCCACTGTACATATGAGATGAGTAATGTAGGGTATGTAAACATTATATAAAGTGGCATTGTAGTGACTCCCCATCCCGGGTCCGGGAGCTAATCATCGACTGACACTAATTAGCATAACGCAACGGACATAAATATTTCTATTCATGAAAATCACAAGTGAAATATATTGAGACACATCTTGCCTTTTGTTAATCACCCTGTCATCTCAGATTTTCAAAATATGCTTTACAGCCAAAGCTAGACAAGCATTTGTGTAAGTTTATCGATAGCCTAGCATAGCATTTTGTCCAGCTAGCAGCAGGTAACTTGGTCACGGAAATCTGAAAAGCAATCAAATTAAATTGTTTACCTTTGATGAGCTTCGGATGTTTTCACTCACGAGACTCCCAGTTAGATTGCCAATGTTCCATTTTTCCAAAAATATTATTGTTGTTGAGAAATAGCTCCGTTTGTTCTTCACATTTGACTGAGAAATCGCCCGGTAATTGCAGTCACGAAAACGCCGAAAAATATTCCAAAATAGCTCCATAATATCGACAGAAACATGGCAAACGTTGTTTATAATCAATCCTCAAGGTGTTTTTCAAATATCTATTCGATAATATATCCACCGGGACAATTGGTTTTTCAGTAGGATCGATTGGAATAATGGCTACCTCTGTATTTTACGCGAGAATCACTCTGAGAGCATCAGGTGACCACTTGCGCAATGTAGCCGCTTACGGGTATTCTTCAACATAAATGCGTAAAACTACGTCACAATGCTGTCGACACCTTGGGGAATACGGAGAAAAAGTAATCTGGTTGATAGCCCATTCACTGCTCAATAGGGACGCATTGGAACGCAGAGCTTTCAAAAGATGAGTCACTTCCGGATTGGATTTTTCTCAGGCTTTCGCCTGCAATATCAGTTCTATTATACTCACAGACAATATTTTTACAGTTTTGGAAACGTTAGTGTTTTCTATCCTAAGCTGTCAATTATATGCATATTCTAGCATCTTGTCCTGACAAAATATCCCGTTTACTACGGGAACGTTATTTCTCCAAAAATGAAAATACTGCCCCCTAGTCACAAAAGGTTAAAGTGTCTAGTTATACATTTATTACATCAAATTTTTTATTATTAAAGTGGCTAGAGATTTGAGTCAGTATGTTGGCAGCAGCCACTCAATGTTAGTGGTGGCTGTTTAACAGTCTGATGGCCTTGAGATAGAAGCTGTTTTTCAGTCTCTCGGTCCCACCTTTGATGTACCTGTACTGACCTCGCCTTCTGGATGATAGCAGAGTGAACAGGCAGTGGCTTGGGTGGTTGTTGTCCTTGATGATCTTTATGGACTTCCTGTGACATCGGGTGGTGTAGGTGTCCTGGAGGGCAGGTAGTTTGCCCCCGGTGATGCGTCGTGCAGACCTCACTACCCTTTGGAGAGCCTTACGGTTGTGGGCGGAGCAGTTGCCGTGATACGGCCCGACAGGATGCTCTCGATTGTGCATCTGTAGAAGTTTGTGAGTGCTTTTGGTGACAAGCTGAATTTCTTCAGCCTCCTGAGGTTGAAGAGGCGCTGCTGCGCCTTCTTCACGATGCTGTCTGTGTGGGTGGACCTATTCAGTTTGTCTGTGATGTGTACGCCGAGGAACTTAAAACTTACTACCCTCTCCACTACTGTTCCATCGATGTGGACAGGGGGGTGTTCCCTCTGCTGTTTCCTGAAGTCCACAATCATCTCCTTAGTTTTGTTGATGTTGAGTGTGAGGTTATTTTCCTGACACCACACTCCGAGGGCCCTCACCTCCTCCCTGTAGGCCGTCTCGTTGTTGTTGGTAATCAAGCCTACCACTGTTGTGTCTTCCGCAAACTTGATGATTGAGTTGGAGGCGTGCGTGGCCACGCAGTCGTGGGTGAACAGGGAGTACAGGAGAGGGCTCAGAACGCACCCTTGTGGGGCCCCAGTGTTGAGGATCAGCGGGGTGGAGATGTTGTTACCTACCCTCACCACCTGGGGGCGGCCCGTCAGGAAGTCCAGTACCCAGTTGCACAGGGCGGGGTCGAGACCCAGGGTCTCGAGCTTGATGACGAGTTTGGAGGGTGCTATGGTGTTAAATGCTGAGCTGTAGTCGATGAACAGCATTCTCACATAGGTATTCCTCTTGTCCAGATGGGTTAGGGCAGTGTGCAGTGTGGTTGAGATTGCATCGTCTGTGGACCTATTTGGGTGGTAAGCAAATTGGAGTGGGTCTAGGGTGTCAGGTAGGGTGGAGGTGATATGGTCCTTGACTAGTCTCTCAAAGCACTTCATGATGACGGAAGTGAGTGCTACGGGGCGGTAGTCGGGGGGGGGTGGGGTGGGGGGGGGGGGGGGGTGTTAACGACTGTGATTATAATCGAAGAGAATTCTCTTGGTAGCTAATGCCGTCGGCAGCCGTCACAGCTGACTAACTAAGTAGACTGACTGATCTACAAATAATAATGATTAGTTATTTAGGAAGCCAGGTGGTTTTAGTCATCGAGTCGGCGACTGCAATCTGGTCAATCTCAAACACAACTATTGTCTCTCGAGATCCAAATGTGATACCTTATCTCTTTCGTTACGAGTCTCTTTTTAATGAAGTTGATTGGCTGGTGTATGATATTGACTGTCTCTTATAGGCTGGCCTCGGCTAAAGTGGGTGGTGACAGATTCCAAGTACCTCACCAAACCTGGCAAGGATTGGCAGCCCCACATCCCTACAGCGAACACTGACCCTGCATACATAGAGGTGAGATGTGTGTGCACGTGCACATGTGTGTACTCCTAATCTAATCTTAAATAATTGTGTTTTCTATCCCTCTAGTACAAGGCTAGTAAGGAGGGCACAGTGATGGGTGTGGCTGTGTCTAAGGTGGCCATGTTGACCCATTGCCAAGCACTGACCCAGGCCTGCAACTACTGTGAGGGTGAGGAACTACTCTATATGAGAGAGGCATATTCTATCGTGAGAGTAAGTTTATGGCATCTGTATGAGGATGATACACAGGGAACACGTGTTTAAAGGATGCTTCTCATAGGGACTTATCTGTTTCTGTTCTTAGGTGAGACACTAGTGAACGTTCTGGACTTTAAAAAGGACATGGGCCTGTGGCATGGAGTTCTCACGGTGGGAGGATAATAGTTACAGGTAAACTGATTTCATATCATATGTATTTTCCTTTAATAAGTTGTATTTTGTTCTTCTTTCAGAGTGTAATGAACAGGATCCACACCATCAGTGTCCCCTATGCTGTGATGAAGGCTTGCCCTCTCTCCTGGGTTCAGAGGGTCCACATACACAAAGGTAGTTACACCACCTCCACACTCTCTCTCTCTGTGTGACCATGAGAACACTGTGAGGTTAATGTACTCATTTGTCCCTCATCTTCCACCGTAGCGCGCGTTGCCTTGGTGAAGTGTCGTGACCTGCACTGGGCCATGATGGCACACAGGGAACAGAGGGACACCAGCCTGGAATCACTGCACATGCTCATCGTTGCTGATGGAGCCAACCCCTGTGAGTGTGAAATGTAGGCCATGCAGGGAAATGTAGTCTCTGGAAGCCACACTGGAACTACAGGTGGCAGACATGCTTGGAACTGGTCTGCATGGCAACTTCCAGGCTGTCAGTGGGGCTGACATAGAGCAAACGTCCCACATGCAATAGGACAATTGCAAGTGAAAAACAAAGCTCTGTATGGTTAGAATAGATTCCCTCAAAAAATGGTCAGTGTTGTGAGATGGTTCTATCTGTGTCTCTCCCTTAGGGTCGGTGTCATCCTGTGATGCCTTCCTCAACGTTTTCCAGATCCACGGCTTGAAGCCAGAGGTCATCTGTCCCTGTGCCACCTCCCCTGAGGCCATGACGGTGGCCATCCGCAGGTAGGATAGGCCTGATGGGTTTTCTTGGCGAATGTAACAGTTTGTGTTTTGTTTTGCTACTTGGCAAAATGTGTTTGTAGTACCCTGATTTGCCTCTGGACAAATGGGAGTAAATTAAAGTTACATACTGCACCTTCAATGATTGAAAGCATGTATGGATAAAAGGATCGTCTTTCGGCAGTATGTGTATATTTTTCAGTAAAATCCCTGTCCTGTGCCCAGGCCGGGGGTGCCGGGGACGCCCCTCCCAGCCAGGGCCACCCTCTCCATGGGGGGTCTAAGTCACAGGGTCATCAGGGTCAATGCGGAGGACAAGAACTCTGCCCTCACTGTGCAGGACGTGGGTCACGTGATGCCTGGAGGTGAGGAGAGGGGATAAGGGGTGCACAGTGTAGAAGAGCGAGAGAAATGGGGAAAGATATCAGGAGTGAAATCCATTTGTATGTGTGTAACTGGCATAGAAGTCTCAGTCTACAGTCACTCATCACAAGAGTGGGATTCCAAATCACCTCCACGGCATGTCCATTTTGTTTCTTTATGTGTAAATAGGTTTCTGCATTATTGTGTGCATCTGACGGTCTCTGTATCTCTGTGTATAGTGAAGCCTGTATCTGTGTCTGCAGCTCTGATGTGTATAGTGAAGCCTGTCTCTGTGTCTCTGATGTGTATAGTGAAGCCTGTCTCTGTGTCTCTGATGTGTATAGTGAAGCCTGTATCTGTGTCTGCAGCACTGATGTGTATAGTGAAGCCTGTCTCTGTGTCTCTGATGTGTATAGTGAAGCCTGTATCTGTGTCTGCAGCTCTGATGTGTATAGTGAAGCCTGTATCTGTGTCTGCAGCTCTGATGTGTATAGTGAAGCCTGTCTCTGTGTCTCTGATGTGTATAGTGAAGCCTGTATCTGTGTCTGCAGCTCTGATGTGTATAGTGAAGCCTGTCTCTGTGTCTCTGATGTGTATAGTGAAGCCTGTATCTGTGTCTACAGCTCTGATGTGTATAGTAAAGCCTGTCTCTGTGTCTCTGATGTGTATAGTGAAGCCTGTCTCTGTGTCTCTGATGTGTATAGTGAAGCCTGTATCTGTGTCTGCAGCTCTGATGTGTATAGTGAAGCCTGTCTCTGATGTCTATAGTGAAGCCTGTCTCTGTGTCTCTGATGTGTATAGTGAAGCCTGTCTCGGTGTCTCTGATGTGTATAGTGAAGCCTGTCTCTGTGTCTCTGATGTGTATAGTGAAGCCTGTCTCTGTGTCTGCAGCTCTGATGTGTATAGTGAAGCCTGTCTCTGTGTCTGCAGCTCTGATGTGTATAGTGAAGCCTGAAGGGCCTCCTCAGCTGTGTAAGACAGATGAGATAGGGGAGATTGTGGTGAACTCTCGTGCCGGAGGCAACATGTACTATGGCCTACCAGGAGTCACCAAGAACACCTTTGAGGTACAGACCCACAACCATTCAATTCCCCCTTATGTGTTACAGCATATCTTACACCTGGTTAGACACACCAATATGCTGTTCAACACTTCTTCTATTAGACATTTTAATGAAACATGTCTGTCTATAGGTGATTCCTGTCAATACTCTTGGTGCTCCTATTGGAGAGATCCCCTTTGTGAGATCTGGACTCCTAGGCTTCGTAGGACCTGTAAGTAGGAATGTTGTGTGTGTATGTGCGCGTGCGTCCATATCTGTGAGCATTTGTGTGTCAGTCTGTATTGACGGCTGTGTCTAACCCTTCTACAGGGCAGTCTGATATTTGTGGTGGGGAAAAACGAAGGCCTGCTGATGGTGAGTGGGAGGAGACACAATGCTGATGACTTGGTGGCCACAGCACTCGCCGTGGAGCCTGTCAAGACTGTGTATCGCGGAAGGTGATTACGGTGTGTGTGTGTGCGCATGGGTCAGCATGTATTTGAATCAACATTGGATGAGATCTGTGCAGTTTGTGCTCAATGTGAGTCAATTGTAGTGGGGATTGAGCATAGAGATGTATAGCGATCATTACAGGGAAATAACTTGTTTTTGCGTGGACGTTGTCATTGAGGGCTTCCACCATTTTAAAGTGGGTGGGGATTCCTATGGTTTGGGAATGATCAGCTAATGATCAGAGCATTGTCTTCTTCAGAGTGGTTTTGTGTGGGTAGGAATTGTGGTGTTCTCGGCTTTATGTGTGGATGTGTATTTATGTGTAATGAATAAATACAGTCGAAGTCGGAAGTTTTTCACAATTCCTGACATTTAATCCTAATTAAAATTCCCTGTCTTAGGTCAATTAAGATCACCACTTTATTTTAAGAGTGTAAAATGTCAGAATAATAGTAGAGAATTATTTATTTCAGCTTTTATTTCTTTCATCACATTCCCAGTGGGTCAGAAGTTTACATACACTCAATTAGTATTTGGTAGCATTGCCTTTAAATTGCTTAACTTGGGTCAAACATTTCGGGAACCTTCCACAAGCTTCCCACAATAAGTTGGGTGAATTTTGGCCCATTCCTCCTGACAGAGCTGGTGTAACTGAGTCAGGTTTGTAGGCCTCCTTGCTCGCACACGCCTTTTCAGTTCTGCCCACAAATTTTCTATAGGATTGAGGTCAGGGCTTTGTGATGGCCTCTCCAATACCTTGACTTTGTTGTCCTTAAGCCATTTTGCCACAACTTTTTGAAAGTATGCTTGGGGTCATTGTCCATTTGGAAGACCCATATGCAACCAAGCTTTAACTTCCTGACTGATGTCTTGAGATGTTGCTTCAATATATCCACATGATTTTCTTTCCTCATGATGCCATCTATTTTGTGAAGTGCACCAGTCTCTCCTGCAGCAAAGCACCCCTACAACATGATACTGCCACCCCCGTGCTTCACGATTGAGATGGTGTTCTTCGGCTTGCAAGCCTCCCCCTTTTTCCTCCATGACCAAAGCAATGGTCATTATGGCCAAACAGTTATATTTCTGTTTCATCAGACCAGAGGACATTGCTCCAAAAACTACGATCTTTGTCCCCATGTGCAGTTGCAAACCTTAGTCTGTATTTTTTATGTCGGTTTTGGAGCAGTGGCTTCTTCCTTGCTGAGCGGCCTTTCAGGTTATGTCGATATACAGTATGACTTGTTTTACTGTGCATATAGATACTTTTGTACCTGTTTCCTCCAGCATCTTTACAAGCTCCTTTGCTGTTGTTGTGGGATTGATTTGTACTTTTCGCACCAAAGTACGTTCATCTCTAGGAGACAGAACGCGTTTCCTTCCTGAGCGGTATGACGGCTGCATGGTACCATGGTGTTTATACTTGCGTTCTATTGTTTGTACAGATGAACGGGTACCTTCAGGCGTTTTGAAATTGCTTCCAAGGATGAACCAGATGTGTGCAGGTCTACAATGTTTTTTTCTGAAGTCTTGGCTGATTTCTTTTGATTTTCCCATGATGTCAAGCAAATAGGCACAGAGTTTGAGGGTAGGCCTTGAAATACATCCACAGGTACATCTCAAATTGACTCAAATGATGTCAATTAGCCTATCAGAAGCTTCTAAAGCCATGACATCATTTTCTGTAATTTTCCAAGCTGTTTAAAGGCACAATCAACTTAGTGTATGTAAACTTCTGACCCACTGGAATTGTGATACAGTGAATTATAAGTGAAATAATCTGTCTGTAATCAATTGTTGGAAAAATTACTTGTGTCATGCACAAAGTAGATGTCCTAACCGACTTGCCAAAACTATAGTTTGTTAACAAGAAATTTGTGGAGTGGTTGAAAAACGAGTTGTAATGACTCCAACCTAAGCGTATGTAAACTTCCGACTTCAACTATGTGTGTGTGTGTGACTATGGATCATTGCAGAGTAGACATTCTAATCCGCGTGTGTGTGTCAGGATTGCGGTGTTCTCTGTGACGGTGTTCTATGATGAGAGGATTGTGGTTGTGGCAGAGCAGAGGCCAGATGCAAGTGAGGAGGACAGCTTCCAGTGGATGAGCCGAGTACTGCAGGTAGCTAACCCCCCTACAAACACCTCTTTCTTGGTACATTCCAAAACAAACACCACTGTTTTCAATGTACAGGGAAGTTGTCTAACTAAGGAGTGTTGTGTATGTGTGTATCCATTGTCCAGGCCATTGACAGTATCCACCAGGTGGGTCTGTACAGCCTAGCCCTGGTACCTGCCAACACGTTACCCAAGACCCACCTGGGAGGGATCCACATCTTTGAGACCAAGCAGAACTTCCTGGACGGCAACCTGCACCCCTGTAACATCCTCATGTGCCCCCATACCTGTGTCACCAACCTCCCCAAACCACGGCAGAAACAGCCAGGTACAGTAGGCTCAGTTCAGGGGATCATACAGCAAAACTTAGCAATTGATTTGGCTTACAGTTACCATGTCTTTTGAGCTAGGGACTGTTTATCTGGTTGTAAATATGCATTCTCTCTTTCACATATTCTCTCTCTCTCTTTCTCTTTAGTGGGTGTGGGTCCAGCCTCCATCATGGTGGGGAACCTGGTAGCAGGGAAGAGGATAGCCCAGGCAGCAGGCAGGGATCTGGGAATGATCGAGGACCAGGACCTGGTCAGGAAGGTAGGACCACCTCAGGACCTCTCTCATCTCACCAGTTAGAAAGGACCCACATGCACGTTGGACCATAGCAGGGTAAGGACGATAGCGGTAGCTGGCACTAATAACCTGGTGGTAGCCAACACTACTAACAATGGCATGCCGACTCACGGTCAGTATGCTGTTGGGCTGCCAGCGGCATAATACTACCATATTGGTTGCCACCAGTGGTCCAATAAGTGTTTACTAGCTATTTAGTTGGACAGGACAAGATAGCTGGTAAACCATGTGGGCAACATGATGCATTCTCTCCTCTCCTCTGCCCTAATGCACCCATCTCTCTGGATCTATATAGCTCCGTATGTGGCCTACTATCATGGTAAGAGCTACTGCCCCCTCTAACTCTGTAACACCCTGGTCCTACCTTTGCTTCTGTCTGGAATGTGCTGTACAGTGAAGCTCCAAATGTGAATGGAGCCATTCTTCAGTTGCACACACAGATCTTTCTATGGATGCAAGTTCTGGCAAGATGTGAGCTCTTGCATGGTGTCAGAAGTAATGCTCGGAATCTGCATGTGCCAATGTATTATTCAGTTTTCTGTTATTTTTCTGGATCACAGCACAGTTATGGTGACAATCTGTCGGCGTACCTCTTAATGCCACCTGATGCCACATGCCTTCCATTGCCCTCCATCACCTCTGAATGTTCAAAATAGTACACATATACACAAACACACACTAGCAACTCGCATGCCCCTCCAACTTGAGGAGCTGTCCTTTTCAGCCATGTGTTTCCTGTGTTTGAGGGGTGCAAAATCCACTTGTCACTTAAATATCGTTAGATTGTGATTGCCTTCATTTTACTCCTGCGACTCTTTCATTTTCACTTTCTTGCTTGTGCCTGACGTTTTTTCCCTTTAACATTACGACTGTATAAATGTTTGTAATCAAACAGTCAAACACCCCCCGGTAATGGCTGAAATGGGCTCAATGGAATACATTGTCTTTTCGTTGCATCTATAAGAACACTAAAGCTTTGTCTGGGATTTAATGCCTCGTCTCAATGCTTACATCACAAGAAAGAGAAGAAAGATCACTTTTGATTTGATGGGTGTTCATTTTTAGGGAATTGAAAAAAGTTCTAATTTAATATCGTTGAAATGTTTACAAATGAGGTGAACTTAAATGAAAGCAACTTCCAAAAATGAACACAGATTGTAGTGATGTTATGTCTGATCTCGCAAACAATGTAAAGTATGTGTAGATAGGTGTCATCTAGAGGCTTGTTGGTTTTTAATCCGAGGGTATCCTGCTATTGACACACTTGTTGAATTATGCAACAGAACGTGACTACAGTAATTCATGAGACAGTGGAGACAGCGCAGTTGAGTGTAGTCCTAAATAGAGCACGTTTGTAGAGGTAGCAGCCCTATTCCACCCCTTTATGTTCATGTTTTCAGATGGATTCATGCAAATCAGCACATCACATTTTCTTTCTTTTAACACAAAATGTAAAATAAAATAGCATTAGAATGTGTATATATGAGTAGATTCTAGAAAATGTGTATATATGAGTAGATTCTAGAAAATGTATATATGAGTAGATTCTAGAAAATGTATATATGGTTGCATTCTAAGAAATAAAAGTGACATTTGACAATAAGTTGAATACCTGAATTCCCACCAAACTCCCTGAACTAAAATATTTATGTGCTATAATTTAGTCTATCTGATTATTTAAAACATTTTTAAAAAAATGTGGAGTATCTTTATCCATTGTCCAACTGTTGCATTTATTAGAATATTTTTTGTTGTTGTTGATGACTGTTGCTACACACACACACAGGCCTTGCTGATCTGCAGAGTTGTGTGGACTCAGAGGAAGTCTCTGGCAAGCCATCTTCCAGACATCCAGACATTCACATCTCCTCTTTATGTGCTTTGCTTTCTCTCCCCAATGGATCTCTCCCAATCATTGCTGTTAGCTACAACTGAAATCAGTTCATTATTTTAAGAAGTAGTTTGGCTAATGCTGCATGTTCTAAATTGTCCATTTGCTTGTTGATTTGCCAATGGGAGTGACAGTTTCCTTCCTCCTGGTAGAAAAGCTGCTTACGGAGGACATTTTGGCTCCAGGGTTATTTACTGCTGAGTGACTGTATTGACCATCTTCATGACCTTAGACTTAACTTAAGAGAATGAACTTGAGGAAATTAAAGTTCTATCGAGTTCCTCCCATCAGCAAAATAAAACATATATTATATTTCTTTGTGGTTATTTTGGCATAACTTGAAATCAATTTATTATAAGGTAAAAAATCTTGTTGATATAACATTGATATCCATATTGACATGATTGCTATGGAATGAACTTTGACCCTCTTTTCTCTCCTCAGCACCAGTTCCTGTCCGAGGCTCTACAGTGGAGGGCACAGACTGATCCAGACCACTGTCTCTATGTGCTGCTCAATGCAAAGGTAGCACTCTCACACTTATAGACTCACTCTCACACAGACAATAAACAGAACCCCCTGCCCATATACAGTTGGGCCCAGTTGTAAATAAACCCCTTTTCCCTACCCTCTCTAACTCCTGTGCTTCAGGGTCTAGTTGTATCCACAGCAACGTGTGTGCAGCTGCACAAGCGGGCGGAGAAGATTGCAGCGGCTCTCACAGAGAAAGGCAGCGTCAACACCGGAAACAACGTGGTGCTGCTCTACCCTCCTGGTGGGTCCTTCCGTCTGTCCGTCCTCCTGTCTCTGTTTGTCCATCTGTCATACTGGCACTGATACTGGCATAGTCATACCCATTCAGGATGACTTACAGTTATCGTCACTTTCTCGTTCTGTCTCTCACTCTAGGTATTGATCTGATAGCCTCTTTCTATGGCTGCCTGTATGCTGGCTGTGTTCCTGTCACTGTCAGACCTCCTCACCCACAGAACCTGGCAGCCACACTGCCCACTGTCCGCATGATCATTGACGTAAGTGTGTATGTGTGCTATCTTTTGATCACCTGAGTGAATGAGGTTGGGTGCTATTTTATGAGCATGGTGTTTGGGTGTCATTATTTTGGTCTTCCTAGGGTAGGAAGTTGGAACCATATTTTTCTACAAACTAACATGTTGTTTGTGGTGCCTCTGTCTGTCCCCAGGTCAGTAAAGCTGCCTGTATCCTCACCACTCAGAACCTCATGAGGATCCTGCGCTCCAAAGAGGCTGCTGCCACTGTGAACATTAAAACATGGCCGACAATCATAGACACAGGTACCATAGAACAGGGGTTCTAAAACAAGGTGTCGCAGGGGACCCCTTTTGTGATGGCAAATTCATCAGGGACACCCTCATCAGAACACAACTCAAATGAGATAAAAATAGCATACAAGGAGTTTTACTATGACTTCAGCAGTGCATGGCCAGACAAACAATTGCATTTTCTGGGAAGGAACATTTTAAAGGGCAGCCTATTGACATCAGAGAATTTTCGCAGTTTTCAAGCTACTTTCTGCATGTCTACACATTTTGTCATGGGGCACAGAGATGTTTTGTTGTTGCTGCTTTAAAGAGTAACTTTCATGGGAAAAACATAACTTTCTTTTTTAATCAGATGTTTTAGGCTTAGTTATAGTGAAACATGTCAAGTCCTCATTTTGACAGCGTAGCAAAAGTGATATATTTTGGTCTTTTAGTAGTAAATCTAGCTCTTTTTTGTCCCTAGCGATTCAAATATAGCATTGAAATGCTGATGTAGAAGCGCTTTGAGAAGGTGCCTATCTGTCATCAAGGGAGGCGTTCAGTATGAAAGACACTCCCTTCTAGATAAGCTGGGTGGTACCACCTCAAGGCTAACTATAAAAGTAGGTGACAGCGTAACTTGTTTGGCAATGGTCTTGATAAGTGGAGTGTGCCAATATATTTAGCATGGTGCTTCCATATCTCAACTACTGACATTACACAAAATACTAAAGGCAGTAAGGCACATTTCAGCATATTAACAAATTCTATGTTTTTGCTTACCGTTTCATACACATCTATGTGCTTTTGCAAAGAGACAAAAAAACATGTAGGATATGAGGTTCATACGTTTAGAATCATAGCTACCTCTATCATAACAGGAAATAGATGACAATGGTAGTCATGTCAGCTGGTTGTAGTTTCTCCCAACTACTATGACTGGTGGTGCAGTCTGCTAAGACAGTTGGTTGGCTCATAGTTCAATGGTTGTTCTAATCCCACATGGGGCAGATGTTTTTTTCTAATTTTTTTATCCTTAATTTACAGTATTCATCCTGTGCCCACATGTCTAATTCTGAAAAGTGAAAGCATACCTGTGAGAGGGCTCGCCCTGGTAGTAGTTGTAGGTTTTTATACAGTACCCAAGACCAATCTGAGTTCATTTGCAATAGATGTCAGGAACTCCACGCCTTACCACTGTGAGCTAACTGTCCAGAGTTGTATTTGCTCGCGATGCATATAGTTTTATCAGAGCGTGCCAGTGGACTTTTAGTAAGAAAGGGTTGGGATCAGGTACAACTATGTTTACCCACCCCCAAAATTAATATTTATGAGCAATATCCCAACCCACAAATTCTCACCTGATTTTAATTAATATTTTTTATTTGAAGGGGTTGGGCAAAGGCTGAATTTGGGGTTGAGAGATACCTTGAAAGCTAATATCCTGCAATTCCACACATTTTGCTATGAGGCTAGGTGAACTTTGCTTAGATAACAGAGCATTTGTTTTTTAAAAATCTGTCATTTTGGGTATTACAATAAGTATTGAGTTGAAAAATATAGAATTGGAATGCTGTGGATACCAATATCCCTGTGAGCCTCCTATGCCCATGTTGCCCAGGGTTAAAAACATAAATTGTAGATAAATCATATCACATTGTATTACACCCTCTAAACTTATTTCATGGATCCCTTTTCCAACATTTGTTTAATCTGTCGTTGCTAGTAATATTCATTTGTATTTATTTTTGTTAAAAAAATATATATACAGTGCAGAAGACCCCTTCCCTTTTTCTAAATGTTGCTACGTTACAGCCTTATTTTAAAACACAATACCCCATAATGACAAATGTATTACAAGTACACAAGTATTCAGACCCTTTGCTATGAGACTCGAAATTGAGCTCAGGTCCATCCTGTTTCCATTGATCATCCATGAGATGTTTCTACAACTTGATTGGAGTACACCTGTGGTAAATTCAATTGATTGGACATGATTTGGAAAGGCACACACCTCTCTATATAAGGTCCCACAGTCTTCCTACAGCTGGCTGCCCAGCCAAACTGAGCAATCGGGTGAGAAGGGCCTTGGTCAGGGAGGTGACCAAGAACTCTGTGGTTATTCTGACAGAGTTCCTCTGTGGGGATGGGAGAACCTTCCAGAAGGACAACCATCTCTGTAACACTCCACCAATCAGGCCTTCATGATAGAGTGACCAGACGGAAGCCACTCCTCAGTGACAGGCACATGAGTGGCGCAGCGGTCTAAGGCACTGCATCTCAGTGCTAGAGGTGTCACTACAGACCCTGTTTAGATTCCAGGCTGTATCACAACTGGGCGTGATTGGGAGTTCCATAGGCTGGCGCGCAATTGGCCCAGCGTCGTTAGAGTTTGGCCAGGGTAGGCCGTCATTGTAAAAAATAATTTGTTCTTAACTGACTTGCCTAGTTAAGCTGTCTTCAAAGCAATGGGTGGCAACTTAGAATCTCATATAAAATATATTTTTATTTGTTTTACACTTTTTTGGTTACTACATGATTCCAAATGTGTTATTTCATAGTTTTGTTGTATTCACTATTATTCTACAATGTAGAAAATAGCAAAGAAATACAGCAATAACCTTGACTCAGTAGGTGTGTCCAAACTTTTGGCTGGTACTGTATATATTTATTTATTTTGAGATCTGGCTGCAGACCCCCTGCAGTACCACCGCACCCCACTTCGAGAACCCTTGCCATGGGTCTTACATACAGTACATACCTGGCCATAGAATCTGAGCCAGAGAAACTCAACCTTGTTGTGCATGTTCTCTTCTTCCAGATGACCTCCCTCGCCGTAGACCCCCAATGATCTATAAGCCCCCCACGGCAGAGATGATTGCCTATCTGGACTTCAGTGTGTCTACCACAGGCATGCTCACCGGGGTCAAGGTAAGGTCACCCACAGGAGGCTACTGATTGGTCTCAATACTCTAAAAAAGCCCCAGATAGTTTGCAAACTTGGTGGCCCATGAGCGGCCTGCCATTGGCAAAGTCAGTAGCCAACAGCTAATTTTGCTCCTCTGATTTACAGTGGGCCAATGGCGGTAGCCATAACCATGACTTTACCCGTTGATTCTGCTTCTCTTATTGGTTGTTTCTTTGTGATGCGTGTGTGTGTGTGTGTGTGTGTGTGTGTGTGTGTGTGTGTGTGTGTGTGTGTGTGTGTGTGTGTGTGTGTGTGTGTGTGTGTGTGTGTTCATCAGATATCCCATGCGGCAGTCAGTGCTCTGTGTCGCTCCATCAAGCTGCAGTGTGAACTCTACTCCTCACGCCAAATAGCCATCTGCCTAGACCCTTACTGTGGCCTGGGCTTTGTACTGTGGTGTCTCGCAAGGTCACACACACACACACACACACACACACACAGGGTATCTTTATCTCTCTCTCATACAAACATTTTGAACTCATACCTTCTATTGTTTCCTGTGTGTA
Organism: Oncorhynchus clarkii lewisi; assembly: GCF_045791955.1. Taxonomy (NCBI): domain Eukaryota; kingdom Metazoa; phylum Chordata; class Actinopteri; order Salmoniformes; family Salmonidae; genus Oncorhynchus; species Oncorhynchus clarkii. The sequence continues at coordinate 59,798,428 of NC_092153.1, forward strand.
GTGTGTACTCAGGGCACCAGTCCATCCTAATCCCTCCTCTGGAGTTGGAGAGCTGTCTGCCCCTGTGGCTGAGCACCCTGAGCCAGTACCGGATCAGAGACACCTTCTGCTCCTACTCTGTCATGGAGCTCTGCACCAAGGGGATAGGCACGCAGACAGAGATACTCAAAGTGAGTATAACACACACACATTCTCTCACACACACACACACACACACACACACACACACACACACACACACACACACACACACGTACATGCTAACTCACCGTCTCCCTCTTTTTCCCTCCAGGCGCGGGGGCTGAACCTGTCATGTGTGAGGAGCTGTGTGGTGATAGCAGAGGAGCGTCCTCGTCTGGCCCTCACCATGTCCTTCTCCAAGTTGTTTAAAGACCTGGGCCTCTCACCGCGCGCTGTCAGCACAGCCTTCGGATCCAGGGTCAACCTTGCCATTTGCATGCAGGTACTCAACCAGTTAGAACCGTTACTCTACCAGCTAGAACAAGTTCTGTGAGGAGGTACTAGGCAACAGGGAATTTCATTTTTTATTGAACCTTTATTTAACTACAAAAGTCAGTTAAGAACCCATTCTTATTTACAATGACAACCTACAAGATGGAAGCAAAAACTAATTTGTTTGGAAATATACTTTTATTAATGGCTAAAGGAAAACAAATGTTTTGACGGCCATGGCCAATGTTCCAATGATTTGTGGTTGAACCTTAACTCATGTTGGTTGATGCATTGACCAGTGTCTCCCTGAACTGGAGGTTAGAGACTTCTGTTTGCTGTACATAACATACATGTAAATAGAGGCCTCTGAGGGTTGTCTGCCTTAGTCCAGGTCAGTTAGTACATCAGGATCTTCCTGTGTGTCTCATTAATGACTGATCCAAGTTTTCAGTCAGGTTGTCTGTGTTTTTCAGGGCACCACTGGACCGGACACCTCCACTGTGTATGTGGACATGAAGTCCCTCCGCCATGACAGGTGAGAACATGTAGACCCTAGTGGTATGTTTTATGTATGAGCAGCTTTGATGCAGAGGAAGACATTTTTTACAGTATTGAGTTCACCATCACAATGTGCTTTCATTTTCTATCTCAGAGTGAGGCTGGTGGAGAGAGGAGCCCCTCAGAGTCTCCCTCTGATGGAGTCTGGCAAAGTAAGTCTCCCATGATGGATCCACACACATTAAATGCCCTTTGTGCTCAGATACAAGATGTGTTGTTGTGGGAGTTTGTTGGTCACCATGTATGACTCTCTTTAGATCTTACCAGGAGTCAGGGTGATCATCGTGAACCCAGAGACCAGGGGACCTCTAGGAGATTCCCATCTAGGAGAGGTGAGAGGAGAGAGAACGCTAATATTAGAGTGAAAATGGCAACATGTGGGATAGAGAAAAGGATGGGAAATATGCAGGGTATAATTAGGAAAAAGCCCTATCAATCCCAGCCCTATCAATAACCAAGTTCTCCTCATACATAACTCTCATATTCCATCCCTAATTCTACCTTGTCCCCTCCTGCTCTCTGTCAGATCTGGATCAACAGCCCTCACAGTGCCAGTGGCTACTATGCCATCTATGGAGAGGAGAGCCTGCAGGCCGACCACTTCAACACCAAGCTGAGCTTCGGAGATCCCACGACCCTGTGGGCCAGGACTGGCTACCTGGGCTTCGTCAAGAGGACTGAGCTACTGGATGCCGCTGGGGGTCAGTGGCTGGGCCTGGTCAGGGCTATGTAGGCTAACGCTAATGACTAACATGAAAAGGGATGGCTATGGATGCTAATGTTCTTATTTAGTGTTTTTTATTTTTTTGCAATACTAAAACACACACATACAAACGCCAGCATACAAACATCACCATGCCCAGACCCCCCTGCTCACACCCCCGTCCACCTCCAGCACACGCATCACTCTCTGCTACATGGCCTCAAGTGGCACCATTTTTATTTATCTTCATTGCCCACACACTTTTAACATTTAGATAATAAAGTGTTTGACCTTTCCATTGTGTTAACGTTGGAGGATTGGTTGATTTTCCAGTTTTAAAGTATACGTTTTTCAAGTTGATTGACGAGAAAAGTATTGTCCAACCCATCAGGCACCCTCATGTGCCATGTCTTGAAATAAACAGATAGACAGATTAAAAGTAAATGTACATTGTAATACTTTTGGACTTAATAGCATTCCCAGAAGGCATGGATTATTGAGTCATTGTTAGTTTTACACTTCAGACATTTGTATTTATTAGGGATCAAATCAAATTTTATTTGTCACATTTTATTTGTCACATGCGCCGAATACAACAGGTAAGACCTTACAGTCAAATGCTTAATTTAAAGCCCTTAACCAACAATTCAGTTTTAAGAAAATACAAAACACATTACATAAAAAACAGTACATCATATAACATCCCTACACCACCACATATCCACAACACAAAATGTTCAATACCACCATACAAAAATATCATAATGCTTGCTTATGCATGTGTCTGGACTGTGAAGAGACCTCTGGTGGCATGTCTTGTGGGGTATGCATGAGTGTCCGAGCTGTGTGCTAGTATTTTAAAAACAGACAGCTAGGTACATTCAGCTTGTCAACACCTCTTACAAAAACAAAAAACACTTTGAGCCATGAGAGATTGACATACATGCCATTAATGTTAGCTCTCCGTGTACTTTTAAGGGCCAGCCATGCTGCCATGTTCAGAACCAACTGCAAATTTCCCAAGTCCCTCTTTGTGGTACCTGACCACACGACTGAACAGTAGTCTAGTTGTGACAAAACTAGGGCCTGTAGGACCTGCCTTGTTGATAGTGCTGTTAAGAATTCAGAGCAGCGCTTTATTATGGACAGACTTCTCCCCATCTTAGCTACTGTTGTATCAATATGTTTTGACCATGACAGTTTACAATCCAGGGTAACTCCAAGCAGTTTAGTCACCTCAACTTGCTCAATTTCCACATATTTCATTATGAGACGTAGTTGAGGTTTAGGGTTTAGTGAATTATTTGTCCCAAATAACCTTTTCAGCAAACTTAACATGTGTAAGTGTATGAACATAACAAGATTCAACAACTGAGACATGTGACTAACAGAAATTGAATAATGTGTCCCTGAACAAAGGGGGGGGGGTCAAAATCAAAAGTAATAGTCAGTATCTGGTGTGGCCACCAGCTGCATTAAGTACTGCAGTGCATCTCCTCATCATGGACTGCACCAGATTTGCCAGTTCTTGTTGTGAGATGTTACCCCACTCTTCCACCAAGAAACCTGCAAGTTCCCGGACATTTCTGGGGGGGGAATGACCCTAGCCCTCACCCTCCGATCCAACCGGTCCCAGACGTGCTCAATGGGTTTGAGATCTGGGCTCTTCGCTGGCCATGGCAGAACACTGACATTCCTGACTTGCAGGAAATCACGCACAGAAAGAGCAGTATTGCTGGTGGCATTGTCATGCTAGAGTGTCATGTCAGGATGAGCCTGCAGGAAGGGTACCACATGAGGGAGGAGGATGTCTTCCCTGTAACGCACAGCGTTGAGATTGCCTGCAATGACAACAAGCTCAGTCCGATGATGCTGTGACACACTGTCCCAGACCATGACGGACCCTCCACCTCCAAATTGATCCCGCTCCAGAGTACAGGCCTCAGCGTAACGCTATTTTTTTCTACGATAAACGCATATCCGACCATCACCCCTGGTGAGACAAAACCGCGACTCATCAGTGAAGAGCACTTTGCCAGTCCTGTCTGGTCCAGCGACGGTGGGTTTGTGCCCATGTTGCCAGTGATGTCTGGTGAGGACCTGCCTTACAAAAGGCCAACAAGCCCTCAGTCCAGCCTCTCTCAGCCTATTGCAGACAGTCTGAGCACTGATGGAGGGATTGTGCGTTCCTGGTGTAACTCAGGAAGTTGTTGTTGCCATCCTATACCTATCCCGCAGGTGTGCTGTTCGAATGTACCGATCCTGTGCAGGTGTTGTTACACGTGGTTTGCCACTGTGAGGACGGTCAGCTGTCCATCCTGTCTCCCTGTAGCGTTGTCTTAGGCGTCTCACAGTACGGGCATTGGAATTCATTGCCCTGACCACATCTGCAGTCCTCATGCCTCCTTGCAGCATACCTAAGGCAAGTTCACGCAGATGAGCAGGGAAACCTGGGCATCTTTCTTTTGATGTTTTTCAGAGTCAGTAGAAAGGTCTCTTTAGTGTCTTAAGTTTTCATAACTGTGACCTTAATTGCCTACCATCTGTAAGCTGTTAGTGTCTTAACGACCGTTCCACAGGTGCATGTTCATTAATTGTTTATGGTTCATTGAACAAGCATGGGAAACAGTGTTTAAACCCTTTACAATGAAGATCTGAAGTTATTTGGATTTTCACGAATTATCTTTGAAAGACGGTCCTGAAAAAGGGACGTTTATTTTTTTTGCTGAGTTTGTGTTGCCACCCTATGGTCACGCACTACTCCTAAAGCAAATTTAGACACTAACAGCTTACAGACGGTAGGCAATTAAGATCACAGTTATGAAAACTTAGGACACTAAAGAGGCCATTCTGTGTAACTTGTTCAGTTTATGTCTCAGTTGTTGAATCTTGTTATGTTCATACAAATATTTGCACATTAAGTTTGCTGAAAATAAACGCAGTTGACAGTGAGAGGACGTTTATTTTTTTGCTGAGTTTATGAATATCCTTTTCTGACTCAAATAGGATTCCCTCAAGATTGCTCTGATTTTCAAAAGATTTCAAATAGAAATTTGGTGATACGAAACTTTTAAGTTGCATGTATTTAAAAATATCTACATTGGTCAGTCCAAAACTGCTTTTTAATTCTGTCGTGGAAATACATGTATTTCCTATTACCAAGTTTTCTATGGCGACCAAGTTATCGGTAAATTCTGAAACACTATCCAAGGATTGTTCCATAGGGATGTGTTTTTACGGAGTGATATTGGTTCTTGTAGAATCAGTTTCATTTTCTTTTATATTGTTGTTAATTTCCAAAGCTTTATCCTTTGAAAATAGACACGTTAATTTTTTTGGGGAATGAGCATGTGCATCTTCATTATGTACCCATTGTTCCTCCTTTGTGCATTTAACTATATGTCACAAGTAAATGCCTTGGGTAGAGAGATGATACAATTGCAAGTCTGGAAGGTTAAAACTACTGTCAGAGAATGAAAAGGAAAGTTTTACATCTTCAAGTTTTATTTTCCAATATGAAGTCTTGACCGAGCATACTTTTTAAAGGATGTCTTTGGTGGGGTAATTGGTATTACTGAGAATAAATGTAAAAACTTTAGGAGCCATGCCTGTCAAGACTCAGGAGAAGATCCAGAAGCAGACAGTTTCAAAGTAACAAAAGTTTATTACAAAAACAGGGGAGCAGGAAAACTGCAGGTCAAGGGCAGGCAGAGGTCAGTAATCCAGGGTGGTGTGACAAGGTACAGAACGGCAGGCAGGCTCAGGGTCAGGGCAGGCAGAATGGTCAAAACCGGGAAAACTAGAGAAAGACAGGAGCATGGGGGAAACGCTGTTAGGCTTGACGAAACAAAATGAACTGGCAACAGACAGAGAACACGGGTATAAATACACTGGGGATAATGAGGAAGATGGGCGACACATGGAGGGGGGTGGAAACGAGCACAAAGACAGGTGAAACAGATCAGGGTGTGACACATGTCATTCTGAGGGTAATTCTACCTGTAAGATTTATGGGAAGTTTGTTCCATTTAATAGGTATGCTTTCAAATGGTTAAGTAATGGTATTAAGTTATATTTATATATTTGTTTTTTGTTGTCACTTAAGCATCCTACGTGTTTATTTTTGATGGTCCACTTAAAGGATTGCTGTAGACAATGAGTATTCTTTTTTATTTTTCCTATTAACATTTTTTTTTTTGGTTTATATTTAAGTTTAGTTTATATTAATGTTTAGCAATACTGATACCTGTTACGTTTGCGTCCTGTCTAATTCTTTCTGCAAGCGCTTCAATTGCCAGTGCAAACAGGTGGGAGAGAGGACATCCCTGTCCTGTGCCTATTTATAATGCAATTTCTTCAGATAATGTATTATTTGTGAATATTTTGATTTTAGGACATTTATATAATATTTTTATTACATTTATTATTACAGCTGGAAAGTTTAAATCTTCCTACGTTTTTAATGGAAAAGGTCTTTCAAGACGGTAGAAAGCCTTTTCGGCATCAACAGACATTGATAAATCTATATCTTGTTTTTTTGCATATTGTATAAAACTGAAACATGTATTTGTAAGTGTCTTTTTAATTAACCTTTTTTGATATGTATCAAGTCTGGTAAGTCTTTTGCCATTCTGTTGCTTATAAGCTTGGTTATTTTAGTGTCACAATTTATTAAACTTATGGGTCTGTAATCAGCAGGGGTCTCTCCAGATTTTCCTGGTTATAATATAACTGAAATAACTGTTTGATACATGGAACTAGGAAGCACTGAATTGAGTAACATGTATAGATGCTAATGCTAATAGATAACATGAAAAGGGAGATATAGGGATCCGATCTATCCCACCATTCCCAGTTTTCAATATTGTTTGCCCCTCTTTGTCTGTCTCCCTATCTGTGGTCAGATCGTCATGACGCCCTGTTTGTGGTGGGTTCCCTGGATGAGACTCTGGAGCTGAGGGGGCTGCGCTACCACCCTATCGACATCGAGACATCTGTGTCCCGGGCTCACCGCAGCATTGCAGAGAGGTCAGAACACTGGGGGGTCCCAGGAGACCTTACTATTGTCCATTTGGTTGGTCTGTTTTCATAATTGTATGTGTACGTGCGCATGTATCTTAGTCTGACATTTGATTATAACCCCTTTCTCTCCTCTCACTCTGTGTCCCCAATACAGTGCGGTATTCACATGGACCAACCTACTGGTGGTGGTGGCTGAACTGAGTGGCTCAGAGCAGGATGCCCTGGACCTGGTGCCCCTGGTCACCAATGTGGTGCTGGAGGAGCACCACCTCATCGTGGGCGTGGTGGTCATCGTGGACCCGGGGGTCATACCCATCAACTCCAGGGGGGAGAAACAACGCATGCACCTACGGGACTCCTTCCTGGCTGACCAACTGGACCCCATCTATGTGGCCTATAATATGTGAAGGGCCAGGGGGACAGGCTGGTTATTGTATGATGGAAGAGATTCTGGCTGGTGGAAGAAAGTGGTTTGGACCAACCTACTCCACAGACAGACAATGCATATTGTACCACAAGGTGGTACAACTTGACTGTACTTGACTTGACTGTACTGTTCAGCCAACCACAAGGTTGGCTGACCTTGACTGTACTGACCCTTGGGGAAATCACAGCTCTTTTTGGGGTGCACGATGTTCAGATCTTATTTATTTTACATTCCAGGTCTGTTGGATTTGAAGGGGGCACTCTGTTGTGTTTTCAGACGTACACTGTGTTTGAAAAAATGAAAAAAAAAATATATATATATATTCACACCCGGACAGAGTGAGTGTGTCTACACCAAACACAGCTGTTCAACTGGAACTGGGTGGGAAGAGAACTCTAATCTCACCACAACCCCTATAACCCTCCTGCCAAATCAAACACCTCAACAGCCTGACTGGCCCTCTATTTGCACAGAGTGTCGGGGAGTATTAAGGTGCTGAAGTCAATCTTAACTCTCCCCACTCCTCCACAATCCAATCATCGGTGGGGTATTGTGAGGGGCCAAGGGATGAGGACTTCCTGTCTCTGGTGACATCATTTTCTGTGGTTGAGTGATGTGTACAAAATGCATCCATTATAACTGTTTCTCCTCCCAAAGCTTTCCAGGTCTTACCCAGTCCTTGTTTTCTTTTTCTTATCTTTGACTTATTCTAAATTGCCATATTTGTACTGTATTCACGCACACATTCACAGAAACTTACACCGGTGCTTGCTTCACCCTGTAGTGGCCTCTTATCCATGCACTTTGAGGCAGGGGGTTATGAAGGATGTGTGAAGGTATGTTAGAACACTTATGAACATATTAGCTAGACCAATCATCAGCTGTTGTATTTAATTTATTCTGTCAGTCATCATGTACTGTACTTACATTATAGGTTTATTGCTTGAAGTTTTAAAAAGGCAAAATATGAAATGGAACACATTCTCACCTTTCTTGAATTACGTTTACTTCCTGCCTTATAAAACTTTGCCCATACAACTTTTGTTTTTCTCCATTGCTGTTCTTCCAGTTCATAACTGTTTGTGTTATTGGGGTGAGAATCCTGATTGATATCCAAAGGGATGTTTTGAGTAGAAGCTAGAGGCCATTTACTGTACTGTACCCGTCAAGACCTCTGTAGTTTCGATATACTGTATAGATATTATTTTTTTAAATGTGTGCATAAATGTGAAAAAAAACTCAACTCATCCCTCTCACGTGATGGTTGTCTGGATAGCTAACATAGTTGTGAGCAGATGGTTAGCAAAATAATATTGTACATAAGAATTTAACACTAATCTTGCACTTTCTCCAAAAATGTTATATTTTTTCATGATCCAATTATGCACATTCCTCGTGTTCAAGGAGCATATTAATTGTGAGGAATACTTTTTGAGGAATCAGAGTTCACTAGGGATTAGCAGAAAGGAACTAGCTAATAGGGTCAGGAGTTTCCCCAGGTCAGGTCCCATCTGGCTCGAAGGACCATGAAAACAACGCCACCATGAATAAGGTTGTCAGGAATTTGTACGGTCAGGGATAACTACTGCCCCCAACCAGAGATTGCTTTGATGTTATGAGCTTGGGGAGAATGATTAAACCAATATAAATTACTGTTGTTTTGTCTAAAAATAAAATAAGCTCTTATTTTTTTTCTATGAACCACCGATAAAAGGGATTAGATGCAGGGCACTTTTCACTGACTGTCCTGACTGCAATGCAACATTTTGCATATGAAAAGGTTGCCAATTAGCATAATAGGACTGTAATATTTAATGTAATCAAACATTGGCCACTGTCATAGTGGCCAGGTTTGAAAATGGAGTCCTATTCAACTTTAAATCACTAGAACCTGTTTTTCCCCCTGTAAACTTAAATTGCTTTTGTAAACGTCAATATTTTATTAGCATTTAAAGATAGGCACAGTCCTGTGGATGAAATAGGAGGACAACAGCCACGAGTTTAGCTTTTGTTATGTTCTCCTCCCCACACACAATTTGTAGCACCCTGGGAAAAGCTTTCTCATTTACTCTAATCTTTAGAAGTTTTCACATTTATTACAATATTGTATGCTCCTTTCTTTTATGTGCTCCTCAGAAAATTATGTTTTATTCTTGCAGTGGTATAGGAGTCCATGGTGAACTATTAATTTTAATTCTCTAACATGTAAATAGTATTTTTATTTATATATATATATATATATATATATATATATATATATATATATATATATATATATATATATATATATATATATATATATATATATATATAAAACCGTTCAAAAGTTTTTGGTCACTTAGCAATGTCCTTGTTTTTGAAAGAAAAGCTCATTTTTTGTCCATTTAAAATAACATAAAATTGATCAGAAATACAGTGTAAACATTGTTAATGTTGTAAATGACTATTGTAGCTGGAAACGGCAGGTTTTTAATGGAATATCTACATAGGCCCATTATCAGCCACCATCACTTCTGTGTTCCAATGGCACGTTGTGTTAGCTAATTCAAGTTTTTTATTTTAAAAGGCTGATTGATCATCAGAAAACCCTTTTGCAATTATGTTAGCACAGCTGAAAACTGTTGTTCTAATTAAAGAAGCAATCAAACTGTCCTTCTTTAGACTAGTTGAGTATCTGGAGCATCAGCATTTGTGGGTTCGATTACAGGCTCAAAATGGCCTGAATCTCGTCAGTCTATTCTTGTTCTGAGAAATTAAGGCTATTCCATGTGAGAAATTGCCAAGAAACTGAATATCTCATAAAACGCTGTGTACTACTCCCTTCACAGATTAGTGCAAACTAGCTCTAACCAGAATAGAAAGAGGAGTGGGAGGCCCTGGTGCACAACTGAGCAAGAGGACAAGTACATTAGAGTGTCTAGTCCGCAACTGGCAGCTTCATTATATAGTACCCGCAAAACACCAGTCAACAGTGAAGAGGCGACTCCGGGATGCTGGCTTTCTAGGCAGAGTTGCAAAGAAAAAGCCATATCTCAGACTGGCCAATAAAAATTAAATATTAAGATGGGCAAAAGAACACAGACACTGGAAAGAGGAAGATTGGGAAAAAAGTGTAATAGACAGACTAATCTAAATTTGAGGTGTTCGGATCACAAAGAAGAACATTCGTGAGATGCAGAAAAAATGAAAAGATGCTGGAGGATTGCTTGACGCCATCTGTCAAGCATGGTAGAGACAATGTGATAGTCTGGGGGTGCTTTGTAGGTGGTAAAGTGGGAGATTTGTCCTCTTGCTTTATGCCAGCAGCATACCACCCTGCATACCACTGCTGGCTTGCTTCTGAAGCTAAGCAGGTCAGTTCCTGGATGGGAGACCAGATGCTGCTGGAAGTGGTGTTGGAGGGCCAATAGGAAGCACTCTTTCCTCTGGTCTAAAAAAATATCCCAATCCCCCAGGGCAGTGATTGGGGACACTGCCCTGTGTAGGGTGCTGTCTTTCGGACGGAACGTTAAACGGGTGTCCTGACTCTGAGGTCATTAAATTGTACGATGGCACTTATTGTACGAGTAGGGGTGTTAACCCTGGTGTCTTGGCTAAATTCCCAATCTGACCGTCACCTAATAATCCTCAATTTACAATTGGCTCATTAATCCCCCTCCTCTCCCCTGTAACTATTCCCCAGGTTGTTGCTGCAAATGAGAATGTGTTCTCTGTCAATTTACCTGGTAAAATAACAGATAAATAAAAAATTGTAAAGGGGATCTTGAAGAAGGAAGGCTATCACTCCATTTTGCAACGCCATGCCATACCCTGTGAACGGCGCTTAATTGGAGCCAATTTCCTCCTACAACAGGACAATGACCCAAAGCACAGCTCCAAACTATGCAAGAACTATTTAGGGAAGAAGCAGTCAGCTGGTATTTTGTCAATAATGGAGTGGCCAGCACAGTCACCGGATCTCAACCCTATTGAGTTGTTGTGGGAGCAGCTTGACCGTATGGTATGTAAAAAGTGCCCATCAAACCAATCCAACTTGTGGGAGGTGCTTCAGGAAGCATGGGGTGAAATCTCTTCAGATTACCTCAAAAATATTGACAACTAGAATGCCAAAGGTCTGCTAGGCTGTAATTGCTGAAAATTGAGGATTCTTTGACGAAAGCAAAGTTTGAAGGACACAATTATTATTTCATTTAAAAATCAATATTTATCATCTTGACTATATTTCCAATTCATTTCGCAACTCATTTCATGTATGTTTTCATGGAAAACAAGGACATTTCTAAGTGACCCCAAACTTTTGAATGGTAGTGTATATATCTTAAATATGTGAGAAGTGTGAATGGGGTTGGTCTATATTTAACATTCAGTCATGTTGAACAACACTGCTTAAAAGCTTGAAAAGAAGATGTATTTTATTTTGTCATAATGTATGAATAAGAACACTGTGTGAAGAACTAATTGCAGTACTGCACTGTACCAGAGATGTGTGAGTTAAACAATTGTCCCCCTTGTGCTGTTCAATTACAATGTTTAGAGAGATGAGATGGTTGCCATATGATTTGAACCTATCCATGCAGAAAAACAAAACCAGTGACAAGTTATAGTGCCATATCCTGCCTTTAAATGTACGTTAAAAGTTCACTGTTGAATGTCTGCATGACTCGGAGACCAAGCAACATTAGGCATCAGATTCAAGTGAAGTTAGGCATCTGATTTTTGGGAGACATTTGAAAGAACAATAGTTGGCTACTCTGACAACAGGGAAGGAAGGACTAGGTGGTCCCCCGGTGCAGTCTGTGAATAATACTCCCCATGTTTTGGATGTTTTTCCCAGGACTTGCTTGTCATTACTGCTAAGACTGCAAACATTAAGAAGAGTAAAAGGGGAGTTACTCAGTGCTGAAATCCATCTATGACAGGGAGATCAATAAAGGGCTTCCTCTTCTCTCTGCTCCTGCTCTCTCCAAAATAGTTTTTTAACACTATGCAATCAATGGCCATGCAGTTTAACCCCAATTCTTACACAGGCTGGGGGAAATGTATTTTGTAATAAATATACAAAGAACGAGGTCTTAAGTTTGACTAGTGATATTGTACATATAGCACTACACACATCTCTTTATCTGAGTTAAATCAATACTTTGTGTATGCACTCCTGGTATGCTGTGTATATACATTATTTGGTTAATAATAGTAAAAAGAAAATGTCAATTAAAAACAGGTATGTGATGGAGATGATCCAATCATGATTTTGTTGTGGTCTGGGGTAATTTAGCTCATGATATATTTTAGAAATAAAGACTTGCTGATATTGTATTATATTACCCTTTCCCCATTATTTTCACTCGTTTAGATTTGGCAGCAAATAATGATTTCTAGTGAATGTTTGGTTCATTGTTCAAGGACATTACTCATGGTTATGGGTGGGTGACCAGATTTGCTAAAGGTTCTGTCTAACATTTTGTTGATAATTTCAACTATTGAAATAATATTATACCCATTAGGTTTTGAAGAATTCAACTAAGAAATACCTCAAATAGCTTAGTACTACTCTTACCTTATCATAACCAGTGTTTGACTTTGACTGAAATAGGTGCCTGCACTCATTTTTGTATTTGGGTGCTGGAATTGCATAATTTTTCAGCAGATTTTCTATTAGAAGTTCCGGAACTCATATATACAAAAGTATGTGGACGCCCCTTCAAATTAATGGATTTGGCTACTTCAGCCACACTCGTTGCTGACAAATGTATGCCATGCACAATGCCATGCAATCTCCATAGACAAACATTGACAGTAGCGTGGCCTTCACTGAAGAGCACAGTGACCTTCAACATGGCACCGTCATAGGAATATAAGGCCACCTTTCCAACAAGTCATCCGCCAATCAAATCTGGGTTTGGCGGATGACAGGAGAACGCTACCTGCTACCAAGCATAGTGCCAACTGTAAAGTTTGGTGGAGGAGGAATCTGGGGCTGTTTTTCATAGTTATTTTTGCCCATGCTGCAAATGGCTATATCAGTCCACTAATACTAAAGGCCCAGTGCCCCCAATTTTCTTTAAAGATTTTTCAGGGTGTGCTGGAGCACCCCTACATCCGTTTGGCTCCTAGAGTAAACTGTAAACTGTTTCTGTTGCAAAACGTTTTGCAATAGAATCCGACTAATGAATACACCCCTGGCTAGGTAGCCCTTGGGAGAATCTCAATTGCATACTCCTCGTGTCCTCTCTCCTTGCCTCCTCCTCAAAATCCATTGGATGAGAAAGCCAGAGGGTCCCGCCCCTTTGACCTTCTATTCCAATGGGTTTTGAGAATGAGGAGATGAGCGCGGACACGAGGAGTATGCAATTCAGATTCTCCCCTTGTTTCATTACACTTTAATCATTTTTAATTTCATACACAAAACACTAGTCATACAGGAGGTATACTAGTCTAGTCACTAGTCATACAGGAGGTATACAAACAAACAAACAAACAACATATGCTAGGAGGTACAAATAATTACAGGTTATGGAAAGGCCTTAAAAGACAGACCTATTGACTGTTTTTACAGCTTTCTTATTCAAAAAATGTAGAATGATCTTAATTTACTGCTCAAACTCCTTATAGAAAACAGGTGTTTTTTATTAGTGAATTTACATTTATGAATATACAATTTTTCCATTAAAATAGTTTTTCGTTAACCTTATTACAGTTAAGGACACCGAGCAGCACATTCTCCCATAATAAACAAGTCATCAAAAATATTATCAATTTTAAATCTACAAATATCTTGCTATCATTTCTTTACATGTAGACAATGTCAAAATAAATGCTAAACTGTTTCTGGACGCTCATCACAAAAAGTACAGTTAGTGTTAATGTCTTTTTTGAGTTTCTTCAGGTAACGAACGATTCGTAGGGTAATATTTATGGATTTGACCTTTCACTACACTTTTTAAAAATACATGTTTAACAAGATCAGCTTTAAAACCATAGCTTTCTGATTAAATAATCTTTATTTCATATTCAATGGGCTATATTTTAAACAGAGGATTAACGTCAATACATTACATCACATTTATATTTTACACTTTCCATGCTCTAGCACTACTGTTTCCACCAATCACAGCACCCAAAGGAAACAATAACGTCATATGTGTATCCTGGGGCCTCCTTCCTTTCAAAAAAATTAAACGATTAAAAAAATAATGGTGTCGCACCGCCCTTTTATTTAGCAATTAGCCAGCAACTACCCCCCCCCCCCCCCCCCCCCCCCCACACACACACACACACACACATATGTATATTTTATACCAGCTTTTGAGATAATCGACGCCATTGCTGAGGCCCACGAAGGATTTGAAAGGTAATGCAGCTTCTCAATGACTTGACCGCCTACATATATATTAGCTATGTACTCAGCTTTAAATTGAGCAATGGTTTGCTTTGTTGCTAATCATTTAATGGCGGCTCCCTCTCCGTCTCCTCGTCGTTGTCGAAGGGAAGGTGGCGGTATTGCTGACGTCTATTGACGCGGGTACTTGCGTGCCAGTGACTCGGTATTACACAAATTCGCTCATTGTCCAAAAGCAAATACAGTGCGAGTCAGCTAGCTGGCATATGAGACCTGGAGAAATGTTAAGAATATAATCTGGTTTATTCACCAACGGCAATGTTTAGCAAGCCAACTAACGTTACGCAGTTTGCTGACTGACACTTTACCCGGCCTAATTTGACTAATTGGCTAACTAGCAAACGTTAATGTTTGCTAGCGAACGTATTCAAATTTCTAACTTGTCCTTAGCCAACGCTGCAGTTAAGCAGTTAGCTAGTTCCGGTAACGTTACCTAGTTAGCAATGGTTAGCTACTTATCTAACATTGCCACAGTTAGTCTTTAGGTTTAGTGCTGTCAGCAACTTAGCTAGCTAGTTAGTAACGTTACTGAATTTCAAATCAAAGTGTATTAGTCACATGCGCCGAATACAACCGGTGTAACCCTTACAATGAAACGCTTACTTACTAGCCCCTAACCAACAATGCAGTTTTTAAAAAAAACGAATACGGAAAAAAGTAGCAAGTAATTAAACAGCAGCAGTAAAATAATAATAGCGAGACTATATACAGGGGTGTACCGGTTAGTGATGCACCGATATGACATTTTTGACCAATAGAGAAACTATATTAACATTTGTGACTTTTAAGCATTCTAGTACAGTTAAATAGTTAACACACACGGACGCAGCGGTCTAAGGCACTGCATCTCAGTGCAAGATGCGCCACTACAGTCCATGATTCGAATCCAGGCTGTATCACATTTGTCAGTGATTGGGAGTCCCATTGGGCTGTGCACAATTGGCCCAGCTTCATCCGGGTTTGGCCGTCATTGTAAATAAGAATTTGTTCTTAACCGACTTGCCTCCTTAAATAAAGGTTACACACACACACACACACACTGACCAAACATGTATTTTGTTGGCATTTACGTATGTCCCCATTACCAGTAAAACATAATCCAATCTCATTTATTTCACTTACTTGCTGTGCTGTTTTGTTGTTAATTTTTTCAGTCGTTTCATTCTCAACCCGAATTTCTATGAATGCCGTTTGGGTCTTTGTGTGTTAAAAAACATGTCAAATAACACTATTTGATGTGTCATATAAACTTGTTGACTAATTAGGACCAGAATATGACTGCACGTCACATAATTTAACGTGTTAATGATTTTTTTTACGTAGTTATTACTAGAGGTCGACCGATTAATCGGAATGGCCGATTAATTAGGGCCGATTTCAAGTTTTCATAACACTCGGAAATCTGTATTTTTGGACACCGATTTGGCCGATTTAAAAAAATATATATATTTGAATTTTAACAAATTTTTTTTTTTTTTTAATTTTTTTTTTTTTTTAACACCTTTATTTAACTAGGCAAGTCTTTTAAGAACACATTCTTATTTTCAATGACAGCCTAGGAACGGTGTGTTAACTGCCTTGTTCAGGGGCAGAAAACAGATTTGTACCTTGTCAGCTCAGGGGTTCAATCTTGTAACCTTACAGTTAACTAGTCCAACGCTCTAACCACATGCCTCTCATTGCACTCCACGGGGAGCCTGCCTGCTACTCGAATGCAGCAAGAAGCCAGGGTAAGTTGCTAGATAGCATTAAACTTATCTTATAAAAAACAATCAATCATCATCACTAGTTAACTACACATGGTTGATGATATTACTAGTTTATCTAGGGTGTCCTGCGTTGCATATACAGTGGGGCAAAAAAGTATGTAGTCAGCCACCAATTGTGCAAGTTCTCCCACTTAAAAAGATGAGAGGCCTGTAATTTTCATCATAGGTACACTTAAACTATGACAGACAAAATGAGAAGAAAAAAATACAGAAAATCACATTTGTAGGATTTTTTATGAATTTATTTGCAAATTATGGTGGAAAATAAGTATTTGGTCAATAACAAAAGTTTATCTCAATACTTTGTTAAATACCCTTTGTTGGCAATGACAGAGGTCAAACATTTTCTGTAAGTCTTCACAAGGTTTTCACACACTGTTGCTGGTATTTTGGCCCATTCCTCCATGCAGATCTCCTATAGAGCAGTGATGATTTGGGGCTGTTGCTGGGCAACACAGACTTTCAACTCCTTCCAAATATTTTCTATGGGGGTTGAGATCTGGAGACTGGCTAGGCCACTCCAGGACCTTGAAATGCTTCTTACGAAGCCACTCCTTCGTTGCCCGGGCGGTGTGTTTGGGATCATTGTCATGCTGAAAGACCCAGCCATGTTTCATCTTCAATGCCCTTGCTGTTGGAAGGAGGTTTTCACTCAAAACCTCACGATACGTGGCCCCATTCATTCTTTCCTTTACACGGATCAGTCGTCCTGGTCCCTTTGCAGAAAAACAGCCCCAAAGCATGATGTTTCCACCTCATGCTTCACAGTAGGTATGGTGTTCTTTGGATGCACCTCAGCATTCTTTGTCCTCCAAACACAACGAGTTGAGTTTTTACCAAAAAGTTATATTTTGGTGTCATATGGTCAGATGAAATTCTCCCAATCTTCTTCTGGATCATCCAAATGCTCTCTAGCAAACTTCAGATGGGCCTGGACATATACTGGCTTAAGCAGGGGGACACGTCTGGCACTGCAGGATTTGAGTCCCTGGCGGCGTAGTGTGTTACTGATGGTAGGCTTTGTTAATTTGGTCCCAGTTCTCTGCAGGTCATTCACTAGGTCCCCCCGTGTGGTTCTGGGATTTTTGCTCACTGTTCTTGTGATCATTTTGACCCCACAGGGTGAGATCTTGCGTGGAGCCCCAGATCGAGGGAGATTATCAGTGGTCTTGTATGTCTTCCATTTCCTAATAATTGCTCCCACAGTTGATTTCTTCAAACCAAGCTGCTTACCTATTGCAGATTCAGTCTTCCCAGCCTGGTGCAGGTCTACAATTTTGTTTCTGGTGTCCTTTGACAGCTCTTTGGTCTTGGCCATAGTGGAGTTTGGAGTGTGACTGTTTGAGGTTGTGGACAGGTGTCTTTTATACTGATAACAAGTTCAAACAGGTGCCATTAATACAGGTAACAAGTGGAGGACAGAGGAGCCTCTTAAAGAAGAAGTTACAGGTCTGTGAGAGCCAGAAATCTTGCTTGTTTGTAGGTGACCAAATACTTATTTTCCACCATAATTTGTAAATAAATTCATAAAAAATCCTACAATGTGATTTTCTGGATTTTTGTCCCCCATTTTGTCTGTCATAGTTGAAGTGTACATATGATGAAAATTACAGGCCGCTCTCATCTTTTTAAGTGGGAGAACATGCACAATTGGTGGCTGACTAAATACATTTTTGCCCCACTGTACATACTGTGGGGACGATGTCGTCGATGCACTTATTAATGAAGCCGGTGACTGATGTGGTGAAGTCCTCAATGTTATCAAAGGAATCCCTGAAAATATACCAGTCTGTGCTAGTTAAACAGTCCTGTAGCTTAGCATCTGCTTCATCAGACCACTTCCGTATTGAGCGCGTCACTTATACTTCCTGTTTGAGTTTTTACTTGTAAGCAGGATGGTGCAAAAACCTGCACCTTTATTTTCATGACTGATCAAACTTGTTTTCTCATGGCTCTGTTGTCCCTCTGCATAATGAGTGAATCCCTCACATTGGAGATCACGCACCAGTTGCTGTTAACAAAGCGACACACCCCTCCCCCTTTAGTTTTACCCGAGGCTGCCATCCGGCCTTGATGAATAATGGAGAAATCTGCGAGATATACTGTATATTATCCATTTCATTGTTCAGCCAAGACTGCGAAAAACACAGAATATTACAGGTTCCATTGATAGGATGGTCTCAAACGGAGTTCATCCAGTTTGTTCTCCAGTGACTGCACATTCGCCACCAGAACAGAGGCCAATAGAACAGAGGGCAATGCATAATATCTTTGCCATCATAGGAGATGGCGGAGACATTATATACAAAAAAAAAGTTCTGAATAAAAATAAATGGCAGAATTGGTCAGGAGCATGTAAAATGTCCATTATCTACTGAAGTGCCATCTTGGTCACTTTAAATCACAATATCATCTTGGAATCACAATCAATTCACAGTATCGAATCTGTGTATATATAGAATCACAATACATACCATATTGGCAGCTAAGTATCATGATAATATTGTATCGTGAGGTCCCTGGCAATTCCCAGCCCTATCTGTTTCAGTAACAGGAGGTTGGTGGCACCTTAACTGGGAAGGAGGGAGGAGGGACTCGTAGTAATAGATGGAGTGTAATTAGTGGAATGGTATCTAACATGGTTTGATGCAATTCCATTCGCTCCATTCCAGCCATTATTATGAGCCGTCCTCACCTCAGCAGCCTACACTGGTTTCAGTGTGTATTGATGGATCAGAGACTCTAGATAGACTCAGTGAGAGCAGCAAGACTTCACTCAGACACAGTTAGTGTATCTGCACAGGTGCACTAGTGTGCTTCACGCTGCTACAACGTGAAAGCAACGGAACCAACACAGCAGAGAATTTGAGCCTCGCACTTCAATGCTCTTAGTTCAATCGAGTACAGGCTTAACTGAATGACAGAGACAGAATATGATGAGGAATTTTATTGAATAGTTTGGAGTAGGCCTCGTGTCTGTGGAATGCTCCTCAGATGCGGATGACAGGTTGCCCTATGCAGTCCCCGGTGGAGGTGGAAGGCTGTTGCTGCGACATGTACGACAGCGTGTTCCAGTTCCCGCTAATATTCAGCAACTTCTCACAGCATTGAAGAGGAGTGGGACAACATTCCACAGGCCACAATCAACAGCCTGATCACTCTATGCAGCCCAAAGGATATGTGTCACGCTGCATAAGGTGGTCACCAGATATTGACTGATTTTCTGATCCACGCCCCTCTCTTTTTTGTATGGTATCTGTGACCAACAGATGCATATCTATAATCCCAGTCATGTGAAATCCATAGATTAGGGCCTAATTAATTTTTCATTTGACTGATTTCCTTACATGAACTGTTACTAAGTAAAATATTTGGAATTGTTTTTTGTTCAGAATTTTACAAATTTATGATCCTTGAAAATAGAAAGTGACGATCCAGTCAGACCAGCATAATGAATGAACTGTAACTACATTTGTTTAGGAAGTGTGTACCCACTACTGTTAACTTTGCATCTACGTCATCTCACTGAGTCTACTTTTAACAGGACATGAAACAAAATCCACAGGACAGTACAGGATGGAATATTCACTCCTGTCACCCTCTAATCTGACTGTGTGTTTGCAGATGTCTCTAGGGGGCTCTCCTGTGACGGTGGTCCAGCTCCCTGGGGGTCATTTCCAGGTGCAGGGGGTGATCCAGTCGTCGGTCATCCAGTCCCCACAGGTGCAGACTGTTCAGCTTAGCCAGGCCTGAGTTTTTCAAAGAAAAGGAAAGTAGACAATGAATGTAGGGTGTTCCAACAAGAGTGGACATCCAAATATTTCTTTATTGAGGTATCGGGGAAAGCTGTGTGCTTAGTGTGCAAAGAGAGCATCTCTGTCTTGAAGACTACAACTTGTCCCAACACTTCCAGACGAAACATGCAGGGAACTATAGGAATATGCCTTCTGAGCAGACGGCAAGTGCATCAAAAGCATTGCATTCTCAGTTGCAAAACCAGCAAGGACTTTTCACAAAACTGCATTCAGCAAATGACGGAATTGCGAGAGGTAGCTGTGTACTCTCCCACAAAATTGCTAAACATAGCAAGCCATTCGCTGAGGGCGAATTAATTTAAAGAATGTTTTTAATTGACTCTGCAGCAATACTTTGCCCGGACAAGAAAGAGCTGTTTGAAAATGTTTCCTTGTCAAGACGAACAGTGACACGGTGTGTTGAGGACATCGCAGAGATTACGGAACAACAGTTCAAAGACAAGGTAAAGGATTTCACCTATTTCTCCTTGGTCCTGGATGAGAGCAGTGATGACTTTGAAATTACAGAGGAGCTTGCTTCAGTGCAGTCAACGAAGAGCACAACCACAATATTTATTGGAGGAGGTTAATAAGTGTGTGGCAAAGTTTTGAAAAGTTCTCCATTGTGACCACAGATGGGTGCCCAAACATGACAGGAAAAAACATTGACCTTTTGAAAAGGATACAAGATCAAGTAGCTGAGCTGAACCCAGATCATAACATTTTTTTCCTGCATTGCATTATTCATCAGGAGGTGCTCTGTAAATGTGTTTTGAAAATGAGCCATGTTGTGGATACAACACACTAAAGTGGTAAACTTCATAAACTGCCTGTGGTTTAAAGATTTTGCTCTTATCTCACTGTTGGAAGAGGTTGGGTCGTGCAGATCTCCCCTGCCACACAAACGTGAGATGGCTCAGTTTGGGGAAGGTGCTTAAAAGGGTGTGGGACCTGAAGTCGGAGATTGCAGAGTTTTTGCAAATGAAAGGAAAATATGTGGATTTCCCTCAACTGCAAGATAAAGAATGGTTGGCTGATTTTGTCTTCACCGTGGACATCATGGCCTTCATGAATGAACTGGATTCCAAACTACAAGGAAAGGGCCTTTTTGCACATCAGGTGTACAGCCTTGTCATAGCCTTCAAGGGAAAATTACTCCTCCTGATCCGCCAAGTAGAAACCAACCATCTCACCCACCTTCTGACACTTCTACTGTGTTCCCTATCAGATGACCAGTGGGAGAAGTATACATCCCTGCTGTGTGCTTTGAACAGTGAGTTCTCGTTGTTTCGAGGATTTCAAAGGGTTGGAAAATGACATGCTGTTGGTTTCCTCTCCTTTCACCTTCAATGTGGAAAACGCTCTCACTGAACTGCAACTTGAGCGTATCGATCTTCGGTCTGATGCAGTGATTGGAGAACTATTCAAAACAATGTCACTGACAAGGTTCTATGCATATCTCGATGAACAAAACTTTCCAAAGATTAGGAGTCATGCTCAGAAGATGATTGCACTGTTTAGGTCAACCTACGTATGTGAACAGACATTTTCAGTGATGAAATATAACAAGTCAAGGCACAGATCATCTCTTACTGACTCACCTCTCAGCAATCCTCAGCAAGACTTCACTCCTCACACTGATTGAGTAGTTTAAATGTAATGTTGAGCTCTCTCTCTTTCTTGTGTTTTTGTGCATACCCTTTAACAAGAGTTCTGTCCGTGGTGCTGAATGCACAGTGTACTTTTCCCTCCGTGTAGTTCATTGAATGTTTAATAATGAAAATACCTACCAAAAGGAGAACATGGATGTGGTTTGTTTCTGTGCATGTTAAACAAGAAAAGTAAGCAGCATATCTGGATGGGATTTATAGTAGATATCTGTCAACGCAGTCATACACATGATGTATCATCCTATAATATGATGCTGGCCCGCGATGGCAAAATTATATTCTAATGTGGCCCTCCATGGAAAATAATTGCCCAGGCCTGAGGTTATTTTATTTTATTTAAAAAAATATATATATATTTCACCTTTATTTAACCAGGTAGGCCAGTTGAGAACAAGTTTCCATTTACAACTGCGACCTGGCCAAGATAAAGCAAAGCAGTGCGATTTTAAAAACAACAACACCGAGTTACACATAAACAAACGTACAGTCAATAACACAATAGAAAAATATATGTACAGTGTGTGCAAATGTAGAAGAGTAGGGAGATAAGGCAATAAGTAGGCCATAGAGACGGAATAATTACAATTTAGCATTAACACTGGCGTGATAGATGTGCAGATGATGATGTGCAAGTAGAGATACTGGGATGCAAAAGAGCAAGAAGATAAGTAACAATTTGGGGATGAGGTAGTTGGGTGTGCTATTTACATTTTGGCTGCGTACAGGTACAGTGATCGGTAAGATTCTCTAACTTTCAGCATCAGCTGTCAGAGAGGGAGATATAAGACTCAGTGATGTTTGCTATTCGTTCCAGTCATTGGCAGCAGAGAACTGTAAGGAAAGGCAAGAGGAGCTCCTCAACAACCAGGAACTAGGTCTGGGCCCATGTTCACAAACATCTCAGAGTAGGAATGCAAATCAAGGATCAGTTTTGGCTTTGAGATCAAAATGAATAAGATTACATGGATAGGGGGACCCGGATCCTAGATCAGCACCATCTTTGAGATGCCTAATGAATACTGGCCATGGACTACAGTGAGGTGTCCCCTGTTCTTCTAGCATAACTTAAATCTGTTAGCCTTTGTCCTACTGTATTACTATTGTAAATGTGTGATTGAATCTCTATCTTGTGCCCCCACATTCTGATCTTAGGTATTAAGTAAACATGGTAGATGAGTAACCCATCATGTCCTGGGACATCTCTCCTCCACAGGGCCAGGGCTCAGACAGTGACGACTCCCAGGACTCCTCAGACAGTGGAGCCTCCGCCCAGAAGACCAGAGAGATACTGGCCAGACGGCCCTCCTACAGGTAGCTGTCCCCGCACTGTTGTGTCCAAAACACCATCTTAAGTTTCCCATTTGTAATAGTGAAAAGAAGTGTGTGCAGACTGCAAAGGTCACTGCTGAACTGGGATGTTAAATAGTATCTATGATGATGTGGAAAAACAGTCAATCTCAATGTATAAGTAGTGAACTGAAATCCAACAATGATACTACATTGATGTTACCTTTTGGATGTTTACTAGTGAGCTACCTATTCTCCATAAAATGTTCCAATCTCATTTGTTTGATTCTGTAGCATAGTGTTTTTTGTTAATTACCACCTCCTGCCAAAACAACAAACATATAATAGAATTACCAATCTTTATGGTAATATTTTAATGGATGAGTAATCTCCTGCTTCTTCCCGGTGGTCTGTAGAAAGATCCTCAATGAGCTGTCTGCTGAGGAGGTGGCGTCACGGAACGAGGGAGAGGATGACAACCCTTCTTCCTCTGGCATGACCACAGTGACAGTGCCCAACACCCAGACAATCTACCAGACCAGCAGCGGCCAGTACAGTAAGGGTTGCCCTACTACATAGTCTTACCAATTCACCACTGTCATCATAAATAGATTCTACAATTGGATATTGTTAAGAATTGGAGGCACTTGCTAAGTAATGGATCATCAATGATGGGCTTCTGCAGTTTTGTGAAAATATACCCCACCGCAGGGGACAGGTAGTGCCAAATGGCTCATTATGCGATTTCCCAAGGCAACAGCAAGGCCACATACAGTTGACACACATTGAGTATGCTTTATGTCAATGGATGAAATCCTCTGTTTAATGACAAATGTAACTAAATGTCATGTAAAATGTGATCTACATGTATTTTATTTAACTAGGCAAGTCAATTAAGAACAATTTCTTATTTACAATGACGGCCTAAAGTAATTATAATGAGGACCATAAAAAATAACTAGTTATGCTGCATACTCCAAGAAAGGTTAAAATCTCACCATTCTGATAAAAAAATAGTTGTAAATTGCTGAGGTGTAGTCACTTTTGGACACAAGCTCAAGTACACACTACAAATATGATAAACCTTTGAAATGTTTTGATTTCCTATTCAACAAAAATGTAAGGCTTGATTACTTATATGCTCTCTAAATATAGAATAATCAAATTATAAAAACGACTAAGATGTCACCCTCTGTATTACTGTAAAATACATATTTGTATGTTTAGGGTTAGAGAAAATGTGCATATTTTAGCTTGGCTTCCTAAACTCACCTTTCATCTACCGTTCAAAAGTTTGGGGTCACTTAGAAATGTCCTTGTTTTTGAAAGAAAAGCACATTTTGTCCATTAAAATTACATTGTTAATGTTGTAAATGACTTGTAGCTGGAAACGGCAGATTTTTATGGAATATCTATATAGGCGTACGGAGGCCCATTATCAGCAAACATCACTCTTGTGTTCCAATGGCACGTTGTGTTACATAATCCAAGTTTATAATTTTAAAAGGCTAATTGATCATTAGAAAACCCTTTTGCAATTATGTTAGCACAGCTGAAAACCATCGTTCTGATTAAAGAAGCAATAAAACTGGTCTTCTTTAGACTAGCTGAGTATCTGGAGCATCAGCATTTGTGGGTTCGATTTACAGGCTCAAAATTACAAGAAACAAAGAACTTTCTTCTGAAACTCGTCAGTCTATTCTTGTTCTGAGAAATGAAGGCTATTCCATGTGAGAAATTGCCAAGAAACTAAAGATCTCGTACAACGCTGTGTACTACTCCCTCCACAGAACAGCGTAAACTGGCTCAAACCAGAATAGAAAGAGTGGGAGGCCCTGGTCCTCTTGCTCAGTTGTGCACAAGTACATTAGTATGTCTAGTTTGAGAAACAGACGCCTCACAAGTCCTCAACTGGCAGCTTCATTAAATAGTACCCGCAAAACACCAGTCTCAACGTCAACAGTGACGAGGCGACTCCGGGATGCTGGCCTTCTAGACAGTGTTCCTCTGTCCAGTGTTTGTTCTTTTGCCAATCTTAATCTTTTATTTTTATTGGCCAGTCTTAGATATGGCTTTTTCTTTGCAACTCTGCCTAGAAGGCCAGCATCCTGGAATCGCCTCGTCACTTGATGTCTACACTGTACAATGTCTACACTGTATTTTTGATAAATTTGATGTTATTTTAATGGGCAAAAAATGTTAGGACATTTCTAAGTGACCCCAGACTTTTGAACAGTAGTGTATATTTTTTATTTAACTAGGCATGTCAGTTAAGAACAAATTCTTATTTACAATGACGACCTACCCTGGCCAGACCCGGACGACGCTGGGCCAATTGTGCGCCGCCCTATGGGACTCTCAATCAAATCAAATTAATTTATAAAGCCCTTCTTACATCAGCTGATGTGTCAAATTGCTGTACAGAAACCCAGCCTAAAACCCCAAACGGCAAGCAATGCAGGTGTAGAAGCACGGTGGCTAGGAAAAACTCCCTAGAAAGGCCAAAACCTAGGAAGAAACCTAGAGAGGAACCAGGCTATGAGGGGTGGCCAGTCTTCTTCTGGCTGTGCCGGGTGGAGATTATAACAGAACATGGCCAAGATGTTCAAATGTTCATAGATGACCAGCAGGGTCAAAATAATAATCACAGTAGTTGTTGAGGGTGCAACAGGTCAGCACCTCAGGAGTAAATGTCAGTTGGCTTTTCATAGCCGATCATTCAGAGTATCTCTACCGCTCCTGCTGTCTCAAGAGAGTTGGAAACAGCAGGTCTGGTACAGGTAGCACGTCCTGTGAACAGGTCAGGGTTCCATAGCCGCAGGCAGAACAGTTGAAACTGGAGCAGCAGCACGGCCAGGTGGACTGGGGACAGCAAGGAGTTATCAGGCCAGGTGGTCCTGAGGCAGGGTCCTAGGGCTCAGGTCCTCTGAGAGAAAGAGAGAGAGAGAGCATACTTAAATTCACACTAGTCACCGGATAAGACAGGAGAAATACTCCATATATAACAGACTGCCCCTAGCCCCCCGACACAAACTACTGTAGCATAAATACTGGAGGCTGAGACAGGAGGGGTCGGGAGACACTGTGGCCCCATTCGACGATACCCCCGGACAGGGCCAAACAGGCTTGATATAACCCCACCCACTTTGCCAAAGCACAGCCCCCACACCACTAGAGGGATATCTTCAACCACCAACTTACCATCCTGAGACAATGCCGAGTATAGCCCACAAAGATCTCCGCCACGGCACAACCCAAGGGGGGGGGGGTCACCAACCCAGACAGGAAGATCACGTCAGTGACTCAACCCACTCAAGTGACGCACCTCTCCTAGGGACGGCATGGAAGAGCTTCAGTAAGCCAGTGACTCAGCCCCTATAATAGGGTTAGAGGCAGAGAATCCCAGTGGAGAGAGGGGAACCGGCCAGGCAGAGACAGCAAGGGCGGTTCGTTGCTCCAGTGCCTTTCCGTTCACCTTCACACTCCTGGGCCAGACTACACTCAATCATAGGATCTACTGAAGAGATGAGTCTTCAGTAGAGACTTAAAGGTTGAGACCGAGTCTGCATCTCTCACATGGGTAGGCAGACCATTCCATACAAATGGAGCTCTATAGGAGAAAGCCCTGCCTCCAGCTGTTTGCTTAGAAATTCTAGGGACAATTAGGAGGCCTGCGTCTTGTGACCGTAGCGTACGTGTAGGCATGTACGTCAGGACCAAATCAGAAAGATAGGTAGGAGGATGCCCATGTAATGCTTTGTAGGTTAGCAGTAAAACCTTGAAATCAGCCCTTGCCTTAACAGGAAGCCAGTGTTGAGAGGCTAGCACTGGAGTAATATGATACAATGCTTTGCTTCTATTCAAGATTCTAGCAGCCGTGTTTAGCACCAACTGAAGTTTATTTAGTGTTTTTTCCGGGTAGCCGGAAAGTAGAGCATTGCAGTAGTCTAACCTAGAAGTATCAAAAGTGTGGATTAATTTTTCTGCATCATTTTTGGACAGAAAGTTTCTGATTTTTGCAATGTTACGTAGATGGAAAAAAGCTGTCCTTGAAACAGTCTTGATATGTTCGTTGAAAGAGAGATCAGGGTCCAGAGTAACGCCGAGGTCCTTTACAGATTTATTTGAGACGACTGTACAGCCAAGATTAATTGCCAGATTCAACAGAAGATCTTTGTTTCTTGGGACCTTTGAACAAGCATTTCTGTTTTCTCCGAGTTTAAAAGTAGAACATTTGCAGCCATCCACTTCCTTATGTCTGAAACACAGGCTTCCAGCGAGGGCAATTTTGGGGCTTCACCATGTTTTATATAAATGTACAGCTGTGTGTCATCCGCATAGCAGTGAAAGTTAACATTATGTTTCCAAATGACATCATCAATAAGTAAAATGTATAGTGGTCCTAAAACGGAACCTTGAGGAACACCGAAATTTACAGTTGATTTGGACAAACCATCCACAGGGACAAACTGATATCTTTCTGACAGATAAGATCTAAACCAGGCTAGAACTTGTCCGTGTAGACCAATTTGGGTTTCCAATCGCTCCAAAAGATTGTGGTTATCGATGGTATCAAAAGCAGCACTAAGGTCTAGGAGCACGAGGACAGATGCAGAGCCTCGGTCTGACGCCATTAAAAGGTCATTTACCAACTTCACAAGTGCAGTCTCAGTGCTATGATCGGGTCTAAAACCAGACTGAAGCGTTGCGTATACATGTTTGTTTTCAGGAAGGCAGTGATCTGTGGCGCAACAAAAGCTTTTTCTAAAAGAAAATACAATCATGGCCGGATGTGACACAGCCTGGAATCGAACCAGGGACTGTAGTGACGCCTCTTGCACTGAGATGCAGCGCCTTAGACCGCTATGCCACTCGGGAGCCCCCATTTATAACTTTTGTCTGTCTGAGTGTTTTTTTTTGTTTAAAATCTATAAATTATTTTAGATTACTTTGATAAAGTTTGCAATAAATAGATCTCTGAATGTGACGAAACCACTCTCCCCTGCTGCACAACAATGTAAGGATTGCAGGCATGTGCTTTGTTTGTGGCTGTGATGTAGGGTTCAGCCAGGACTTGGAGAGTCACCACAGCTTAATTTGTGTCAGACTTCACGACCTAGTCACACAGGCGGAAGAGAAACGCCTGTGTCTGAGATCCAGGGCTACCGCTCAATGCATGCCATTTCGATCTGCGGTTTCCATGTCACTTCTGTGCAGCATGAGTAGGGAGCTAATACACTTGAATAATGCAACACGGCATGTAGAAATATTGAAACTGTTAATTACTGTTCGCAAACAATGTCCATACAGGCTAAAACACTTTACAATGCAACTGGTATCGGTTTTCCATATAGGTACCCATCACTAGTAGTTACTATTGACCCTAACTTCCTGTGTGTTTCTGTAGTTACCATCGTCCCTAATTTCCTGTTTGTTTAACTGTAGTTACCATCGCCCCTAACGGCACCATTCAACTGGCCAACCCGGGGTCAGAGAGTCTTCAGGGCTTACAGACTCTCACCATGACCAACTCAGGCCAACAGCAGGGCACCACCATCCTACATTATGCCCAGATGCCCGACGGACAGCAGCTACTCGTGCCCAGCAACCAGGTGGTCGTACAGAGTGAGTATGGCTTCATGACTCACGGAAAGATTTGAGACAATACCATAAGGAGAAGTACCCAGTAGTTTTCTCGTTGTCACTGAAGCCTCCCTGAAGGTGAGTAAATATGCTTGCAGACCCCATTGTAATGTGTTG
The DNA here is from genome assembly GCF_045791955.1 of Oncorhynchus clarkii lewisi. Lineage (NCBI taxonomy): Eukaryota > Metazoa > Chordata > Actinopteri > Salmoniformes > Salmonidae > Oncorhynchus > Oncorhynchus clarkii. The sequence continues at coordinate 59,827,270 of NC_092153.1, forward strand.
AGATTTATAAAGAAGAGATGCCCTCATCTATTGTTTTGATTGGCCTCATCCCCCACAGGTGCAGGAGGAGAGATGCAGACGTACCAGATCCGCACGGCGCCCACAGCGCAACAGACTGTGGTCATGACTTCCCCTGTAGGAATGTCTGAGCAGAAGACTGGCGACCCCACCATGAAGAGAGAGATCCGACTCGCTAAGAACAGGTGTGTGTGGGCATAAGGATGATGATGATGGGTCTGTGTATGTACGAGAATGTATTGTGCCAGTGCACAGTTGGTCCCTTTGTGTGTGAACGTTAAAATGTAAAATGATTTAGGTTGTTTTTCTACTTATTATGTACTATAGCTTTGTAAGACTATAAATGGCCAACCACCCAGCTTTGGAGTAGTTTGGTCTATTTCCCTGCTTTTGAGAGGAGCTGGCTACTGTACCTGGAGACTTCCAGCAATTGCGCTAAGCTAACAATTTGCTGACTTCAATTATGTACAAACGGCATGCAGAGACATAAAAACGGTATCCATAAGCTCATGTGACTCTGGGTAACTAGAATGACGACCTAAACCTAAAACAGTATCCCTTAAATGTAATCCAGTTCTGTGTTTCTTCCGGGCAGGGAAGCGGCCCGTGAGTGTCGCAGGAAGAAGAAGGAATACGTCAAGTGTCTGGAGAACCGTGTGGCCGTGCTGGAGAACCAGAATAAGACTCTCATTGAGGAACTCAAGACGTTAAAGGACCTGTACCATGTCAAAACAGGATAACCAGGAGGACAAGAAGAGAAGCCGGCCAGCAAGCAAGACTTTTACCATCAGCGAGCGGCTTTGTTCTGCCACATGGACAACGCGAGGTTAACCGGGAAGACCTTTAATTTCAGACCTGAAATCATCCTCCTCAGTTTGTGTTTTATACTGTTTATTTTAACAAACACAGTGGCCATGGCAAGTGTTCCATAGAAAAGACGATGAAAAGAGTGTGAAAGAGAGGTTGTCTGTTTTTAATCAGAACTCTTTTTATTGAGCTAACAGATTGGATAACCAATGCTTAATGTTTATTTGTGTATATTTTGTGAGCACATGGAAGGTGTGAATTGTGAGCATAATCATTGACAATCAATTTCTAATTGTGTCCCCCTTTACCAGAATCCACTCCTTTATTTTCCTTTATTTATTTTTTAAAAGTGTAGCAGTGGGCTCAATCTGCTGTTTTTAACATCAAACATTTATCAGCTGAATTGTTATTGTTTGATGACCTCATGGTGTGATTCATGTGTCTTATGTGAACCAGCTATTTTCACCCCACCCCCCTTTTTCCCCCATGAGGAAATGTTACAAGTCTCATTCCTTACCCTTTTAAGTGGTATTTGATAAGATTGTCTTAGATTATGTAAGGCTGAATTAGCTGTTACTATCAGGGAGAACACACAATGTCAGGGTAATATTTATTTTAGATTTCTGGGGAGGGGGGGGGAGCAAATCAAATGAAAAGAGGGAAAGCAATGTCACTCATTCAGTAAATGGAAATAAATATTTTTCCAAATGTTCTTTTGGCTTACTCTTATGGGCTTGTTTCCTGGACACTGAGCCTTGTCCTGGGTGGGGTATATTCATTACATCTTGCAACCGTTTACCATTTAAGAACCAAACAGAAGCGAACGAAACTGGGAGGGACCTACCTGAATTTGAATAAAAACACTTGTTTTTGAATAGAAACACGAGTGTTTTCCGTTTGGAGTAAACGGTTTCTTTTGCAACAGACTGTTTTAAAAACAATCAGTATAATTAATATGTTTTGCAATGATAACGATTGTTTCTATTGGACAAATTCAGGTAGGTCCCTCCACATTTGGTTCCAAGTGAATACACCCCTGGACTAAAGGTATGCATTTTATTGCAAAACTAGTCAAAGGGATATTTTAGCCAAAAACTGAGAAATTAGTCCAGTCGGCCCTTTTAGTGATGAGTGTTTGAGGTTATGGGTATACTACGACCTCTAGTGGTCTCTAGCTAGGTTTACTTCCAATTGGTGACTGACTAACAGTGGGCAGATATGTAATCTTAATTTAACTAGTCAAGTCAGTTAATAACAAATTCTTATTTACAATGAAGGCCTACCTTGTTCAGGGGCAGAATGACAGATTTGTACCTTGTCAGCTCAACACTCTAACCAGTAGGCTACCTGCCGCCCCAGAGTACAGGTAGGTTATTCTAAATGATGAGATTATGGTTAAGAGCAAGAATATTTGTACTCGTCAAAAAGCAGTCAAGCATCACGTCACCAAAATAAGACCCTCGATATTAGAAAGGCACATCAAGATCACTGCACTTTCACCACCTTGCATGGTTTCCCGAGTCATAGTGGGAGGACCATATGCCTTATCATTGTGTGACTCCAAGTTTACTTTGATATGATGGTTGTATCAATATTTGGGCATAAAGGCATTTCCACCACAATTAATTTTACTGACAAAAAGATTCCACCATGTGTAACGAAACAAATTCTCTGTTTGCATTTATAAAATTGTTCCGAAGCTTCCATCACAGCTGTTATGATTTGTTTTTAAATATGTTTTGCCTTTACTCACATAAAAACTTCAGATGGAAACGTGGCACAGTTCTGTGACTGGTGATACCTATAAAATAAAAATATGACAGCTGAAACAAGAAGTTTTGGTACAATTGTATAATTGCTGACAGATCATTTGTTCGACATGGTGGGACCTTTTTGTGTCAGTAAAATTATGCAAGAAACCTAGTGTTGAATAAAAATGTAGTGCTTGATGTTTTTCCATTACCAATTTAGGCAAATTGTGCTTTAATAAATTGGTGACAGCTTGTATGCCCTCCCACCTACAGTGCCTTCAGAAAGTATTCACACCCCTTGACATTTTGTGTTACAGCCTGAATTCAAAAATAGATTAAATAGATTTCACCCCCCCCCCCTCACCCATCTATACACAATACTCCATAATGACAAAGTGAAAAAATGAATTGTGATAATTTATTGAAAATGAAATACAGAAATATCTCATTTACATAAGTATTCACACCTCTGAGTCAATACTTTGTTGAAGCACCTTTGGCAGCGATTACAGCTCTGAGTCTTTCTGGGTACGTCTCCAAGAGCTTTCCACACCTGGATTGTGCAACATTTGCCCATTATTAAATTCTTGTCTTGTCAAATTGGTTGTTGATCATTGCTAGACAAACTGTTAGGACCTGCATAAAGCTGCACCAACAGTAGAGCTTTCTTATCAACACCATGGAGTGAATCCTTACCGCTGCTACACCTGGCTATCAGTGAAGCCTTGTCTGGCAGCGAAACAGTTAATTCAGCCTCATTTACTACCTTTAAAAAAACATAGCTGATGAGGCTGACTTGCTTCAATGTGGTTTCTACTGACAATTTAGATGTACAAACTATGGCATTAGGGAACGATGAGCGGATAAGAGAATCTGTCATTTTGATTAAGTAAATGAGCGAGATAAAACGGACATAGTCAATATAACTATTTGTTCAGCACTTTTGAAATGTAAAGCGACAGAATTCAGAACATGGGCCATTCTTACAGTATTCTCCCTGTACACTAAGTCAGAACCGTAGGATAAATAAAGGGGGCATATATGCAGACAATGAAAGCTCTTACAATATTTGACAAAGCCATCTCTAAAACAGGCTACATTTGCACCACTAAGTTATGAGGGGGAAAGGGACCAAATTATTAGGGTGAGGCACATGGGCTACTAACAGTTTACTACACAATATACACTTAGTATAACTATAACTCTTAGCTACAGTATACATATCTCCCTGGCATATTACATCATTTATGCAGTAGCATACAAGACATTTTTGGACCTTGCTGTGCTATGCTCACTTGAACATGAAGATGGCACAGCGGTCCTTCTTGTGAGCGAATTTTGTCATCAAACTTTGTCATAAAAGTCTGTCATTCTCTGGATTTATGGTGCTATCAAGACAACTGAGAACTTGGGGGGAAAAAACAAGGTTTAATCATGACGTCAGGGATCTTCAGGTCGGAGCTCTAGAAAGAGGCCAGAGTTCCCGACTTTGAATTCCGAGTTGAATGACCGTTCAAAACTTATTTTCCCAGTCTGAGATTTTTTTTTTCATAGTTCCCAGTTGTCTTGAACTCACTGAAGTCATGCTGGTGTCACGTTCGTTTTATGGAGGAGACCAAGGCGCAGCGTGGTAAGCGTACATACTTATTTTATTAAAGAAAGACCACTGAACAAAATAACAAAACTAACGTGAAGCTATATAAACGAGTGCTGACAGACAAGAACCCACGAAACCAAAAGGGAAAATGGCAACCTAAATAGGATCCCCAATCAGAGACAACAATAAACAGCTGCCTCTGATTGGGAACCAATTCAGGCCACCATAGACATACAGTGCCTTGCGAAAGTATTCGGCCCCCTTGAACTTTGCGACCTTTTGCCACATTTCAGGCTTCAAACATAAAGATATAAAACTGTATTTTTTTGTGAAGAATCAACAACAAGTGGGACACAATCATGAAGTGGAACGACATTTATTGGATATTTCAAACTTTTTTAACAAATCAAAAACTAAAAAATTGGGCGTGCAAAATTATTCAGCCCCCTTAAATTAATACTTTGTAGCGCCACGTTTTGCTGCGATTACAGCTGTAAGTCGCTTGGGGTATGTCTCTATCAGTTTTGCACATCGAGAGACTGAAATTTTTTCCCATTCCTCCTTGCAAAACAGCTCGAGCTCAGTGAGGTTGGATGGAGAGCATTTGTGAACAGCAGTTTTCAGTTCTTTCCACAGATTCTCGATTGGATTCAGGTCTGGACTTTGACTTGGCCATTCTAACACCTGGATATGTTTCTTTTTGAACCATTCCATTGTAGATTTTGCTTTATGTTTTGGATCATTGTCTTGTTGGAAGACAAATCTCCGTCGCAGTCTCAGGTCTTTTGCAGGCTCCATCAGGTTTTCTTCCAGAATGGTCCTGTATTTGGCTCCATCCATCTTCCCATCAATTTTAACCATCTTCCCTGTCCCTACTGAAGAAAAGCAGGCCCAAACCATGATGCTGCCACCATCATGTTTGACAGTGGGGATGGTGTGTTCAGGGTGATGAGCTGTGTTGCTTTTACGCCAAACATAACGTTTTGCATTGTTGCCAAAAAGTTCAATTTTGGTTTCATCTGACCAGAGCACCTTCTTCCACATGTTTGGTGTGTCTCCCAGGGACTGATTGTTGTCCTATGGACAGAGTCTCCCACCTCAGCTGTAGATCTCTGCAGTTCATCCAGAGTGATCATGGGCCTCTTGGCTGCATCTCTGATCAGTCTTCTCCTTGTATGAGCTGAAAGTTTAGAGGGACGGCCAGGTCTTGGTAGATTTGCAGTGGTCTGATACTCCTTCCATTTCAATATTATCGCTTGCACAGTGCTCCTTGGGATGTTTAAAGCTTGGGAAATCTTTTTGTATGCAAATCCGGCTTTAAACTTCTTCACAACAGTATCTCGGACCTGCCTGGTGTGTTCCTTGTTCTTCATGATGCTCTCTGCGCTTTTAACGGACCTCTGAGACTATCACAGTGCAGGTGCATTTATACGGAGACTTGATTACACACAGGTAGATTGTATTTATCATCATTAGTCATTTAGGTCAACATTGAATCATTCAGAGATCCTCACTGAACTTCTGGAGAGAGTTTGCTGCACTGAAAGTAAAGGGGCTGAATAATTTTGCACGCCCAATTTTTCAGTTTTTGATTTGTTAAAAAAGTTTGAAATATCCAATAAATGTCGTTCCACTTCATGATTGTGTCCCACTTGTTGTTGATTCTTCACAAAAAAAATACAGTTTTATATCTTTATGTTTGAAGCCTGAAATGTGGCAAAAGGCACTGTACAATTACCTAGACTTACAAAACCCTTAGATATACAAAAACCCTAGACAGGATAAAACAATCATACCCACCCTCGTCACACCCTGACCTAACCAAAATAATAACGAAAACAGAGAGAACTAAGGTCAGGGCGTGACAGTACCCCCCCAAAGGTGCGGACCTGAACTTATAGGGGATGGTCCTTGTGGGCATCTACCCTCGGTAGCGGCTCTGGTTCTGGACGCCGCCCCCCTTATTTACACTTGTCCCTCCGCCTTTGTAGAGCTGAACCGTGGCTCATCACCGGAGGCTCTGGACTGTGGATCATCGCCGGAGACCCCGGGCTGGGGACCGTCGCCAGAGGCTCCGGACTGTGGCCCGTCGTTGGAGGCTCCGGACTGTGGCCCGTCGTTGGAGGCTCCGGACTGTGGCCCGTCGCCGGAAGCTCCGGACTGTGGCCCGTCGCCGGAAGCTCCGGACTGTGGCCCGTCGCCGGAAGCTCCGGACTGTGGCCCGTCGCCGGAAGCTCCGGACTGTGGCCCGTCGCCGGAAGCTCCGGACTGTGGCCCGTCGCCGGAAGCTCCGGACTGTGGCCCGTCGCCGGAAGCTCCGGACTGTGGCCCGTCGCCGGAAGCTCTGGACTGGGTACTGTCGCCGGAAGCTCTGGACTGAGTACTGTCGCCGGAAGCTCTGGACTGGGTACTGTCGCCACTGGATACCTGGTGCGTGGTGCAGGTACTGGTGGTGCCGGGCTGGAGACACGCACCTCAGGGCGAGTGCAAGGAGCAGGGACAGGACATACTGCACTCTGGAGGCGCACTGGAGGCCTGGTGCGTGGTGCCGGCACTGGTGGTACCGGGCAGGGGACACGCACCTCAGGCCGAGTGCGTGGAGGAAACACAGGACGTACTGGACTCTGGAGGTGCACTGGAGGCCTGGTGCGTGGTGCCGGCACTGGTGGTACCGGGCTGGGGACACGCACCTCAGGGCGATTGCGGGAAGAAGGAACAGGACATACTGGACTCTGGAGGCGCACTGGAGGCCTGGTGCGTGGTGCCGGCACTGGTGGTACCGGGGTGGGGACACGCACCTCATGGCGAGTGCGGGGAGCAGGCACAGGATACAGTGGGCCGTGGAGACGCATTGTAGATCTGGGATGTAGAGATGGCTCAATGCGTCCTGGCTGGATGCCCATTCTAGCCCGGCAAATGCCAGGAGCTGGAATAGATCGCTCCGGGCTATGAATGTGAACTGGAGACACCGTGCGCATTTCTGCATAACACAGTGCCTGACCAGTCACACGCTCCCCACGGTAAGCACGAGGAGTTGGCTCAGGTCTCCAACCTAACTCAGCCAATCTCCTCGTGTGCACCCCCCAAAAAATATTGGGGCTGCCTCTCGGGCTTCTGTGCTAAACGTGTCCCCTCATATCGTCGCCGTTCATCGCGTGCTATCTCCACCTGCCTCCATGGTAGGCAATGCTCTCCTGCCAATATTTCCTCCCAGGATCCTTTAAGTCCAGGATCCTTTACCGTCCAGTATTTCGTCCTATGTCCATGCTGTATGCTCCATCAAACGCTGCTCCTCCTTTTCACGCTGCTTGGTCCTTTTATGGTGGGTTCTTCTCGCACGTTCGTTGTATGGGGAGACCCATACAGGGTACAAGGCGCAGCGTGGTAAGCATACATACTTCTTTAATTAAAGAAAGAACACTGAACAAACTAATAAAATGACAACACTAACGTGGCAACTACACATAGACAAGAACCAACGAAACCAAAAGGGAAAATGGCAACCTAAATAGGATCCCCAATCTGCAACAACGATAAACAGCTGCCTCTGATTGGGAACCAATTCAGGCCACCATAGACATACAATTACCTAGACTTACAAAACCCCTAGATATACAAAAACCATAGACAAGACAAAACAAGCATACTCACCCTCGTCACACCCTGATCTAACCAAAATAATAATGAAAACAGAGATAACTAAGGTCAAGGTGTGACAGCTGGATTGACAGCATGACCAATATATTAAACCTTTTCTGACCAATGGTGTTGCATGTGAATGTTTATCCTTTTGAGACCCTTAAACCACACACCCTCTCCACGAATAGCAGGCTTTTGATTGCTTTGCAACGCTTGCAGTTAGCCACTGATTCCTTACAAACCACTCGTTGAATTTGCAATTTCCAGCTTGTTGTTTAATGTTTATGTCCAATGGCCGATGAGCACTGATACGTTTTATCTATCATTGAAAAGGATTTGCCAGTAGATAGTCGACTTGATTCATGATGATGACTGCTTGTAGTAAGTAGTAACATTAACATGATGCCTTCTAATTGCAGTCGCTGTACTCGCCTTACGGCGAGGATAGCTGTGCTACAAGCCCAGCTTCAGACGCAATCGCTAGGCAAGAGTAATTTCAGTGTAGGAAAGGATGAAACAGCGTCTGTGCCACCAGTAAGTACAGATAGTAGTATAAATCCCCTGGCACAGTCCCCGCAGTCCTCACGGTTTCTGGAAGGAAATGCTGTAGGAACGCTCAACCGGTGTCTCTCATTCAGCCGACAGAATCTTTCAACCGAGTCAGAGGCCGAGTCTTCTCTGGTCTCTACTCCTCCCGTTACGGGGTCTGAGACGCCGAAGCTTCCCACCATTAGCTCTGACAAATTGAAAACTCTAGTCATTGGCGACTCCATTACCCGCAGTATTAGACTTAAAACGAATCATCCAGCGATCATACACTGTTTACCGGGGGGCAGGGCTACCGACGTTAAGGCTAATCTGAAGATGGTGCTGGCTAAAGCTAAAACTGGCGAGTGTAGCGAGTATAGAGATATTGTTATCCACGTCGGCACCAACGATGTTAGGATGAAACAGTCAGAGATCACCAAGCGCAACATAGCTTCTGCGTGTAAATCAGCTAGAAAGATGTGTCGGCATCGAGTAATTGTCTCTGGCCCCCTCCCAGTTAGGGGGAGTGATGAGCTCTACAGCAGAGTCTCACAACTCAATCGCTGGTTGAAAACTGTTTTCTGCCCCTCCCAAAAGATAGAATTTGTAGATAATTGGCCCTCTTTCTGGGACTCACCCACAAACAGGACCAAGCCTGACCTGCTGAGGAGTGACGGACTCCATCCTAGCTGGAGGGGTGCTCTCATTTTATCTACCAACATAGACAGGGCTCTAACTCCTCTAGCTCCACAATGAAATAGGGTGCAGGCCAGGCAGCAGGCTGTTAGCCAGCCTGCCAGCATAGTGGAGTCTGCCACTAGCACAGTCAGTGTAGTCAGCTCAGCTATCACCATTGAGACCGTGTCTGTGCCTCGACCTAGGTTGGGCAAAACTAAACATGGCGGTGTTCGCCTTAGCAATCTCACTAGGATAAAGACCACCTCCATTCCTGTCATTATTGAAAGAGATCAGGATACCTCACATCTCAAAATAGGGCTACTTAATGTTAGATCCCTTACTTCAAAGGCAATTATAGTCAATGAACTAATCACTGATCATAATCTTGATGTAATTGGCCTGACTGAAACATGGCTTAAGCCTGATGAATTTACTGTGTTAAATGAGGCCTCACCTCCTGGCTACACTAGTGACCATATCCCCCGTGCATCCCGCAAAGGCGGAGGTGTTGCTAACATTTACGATAGCAAATTTCAATTTACAAAAAAATAAAATGACGTTTTCGTCTTTTGAGCTTCTAGTCATGAAATCTATGCAGCCTACTCAATCACTTTTTATAGCTACTGTTTACAGGCCTCCTGGGCCATATACAGCGTTCCTCACTGAGTTCCCTGAATTCCTATCGGACCTTGTAGTCATAGCGGATAATATTCTAATCTTTGGTGACTTTAATATTCACATGGAAAAGTCCACAGACCCACTCCAAAAGGCTTTCGGAGCCATCATCGACTCAGTGGGTTTTGTCCAACATGTCTCTGGACCCACTCACTGTCACAGTCATACGCTGGACCTAGTTTTGTCCCATGGAATAAATGTTGTGGATCTTAATGTTTTTCCTCATAATCCTGGACTATCGGACCACCATTTTATTACGTTTGCAATTGCAACAAATAATCTGCTCAGACCCCAACCAAGGATCATCAAAAGTCGTACTATAAATTCACAGACAGCACAAAGATTCCTTGATGTCCTTCCAGATTCCCTCTGTCTACCCAAGGACGCCAGAGGACAAAAATCAGTTAACCACCTAACTGAGGAACTCAATTTAACCTTGCGCAATACCCTAGATGCAGTTGCACCCCTAAAAACAAAAAACATTTCTCATAAGAAACTAGCTCCCTGGTACACAGAAAATACCCGAGCTCTGAAGCAAGCTTCCAGAAAATTGGAACGGAAATGGCGCCACACCAAACTGGAAGTCTTCCGACTAGCTTGGAAAGACAGTACCGTGCAGTACCGAAGAGCCCTTACTGCTGCTCGATCATCCTATTTTTCTAACTTAATTGAGGAAAATAAGAACAATCCGAAATTCCTTTTTGATACTGTCGCAAAGCTAACTAAAAAGCAGCATTCCCCAAGAGAGGATGACTTTCACTTTAGCAGTGATAAATTCATGAACTTCTTTGAGGAAAAGATTATGATTATTAGAAAGCAAATTTCGGACTCCTCCTTAAATCTGCGTATTCCTTCAAAGCTCAGTTGTCCTGAGTCTGCACAACTCTGCCAGGACCTAGGATCAAGAGAGACGCTCAAGTGTTTTAGTACTATATCTCTTGACACAATGATTAAAATAATCATGGCCTCTAAACCTTCAAGCTGCATACTGGACCCTATTCCAACTAAACTACTGAAAGAGCTGCTTCCTGTGCTTGGCCCTCCTATGTTGAACATAATAAACGGCTCTCTATCCACCGGATGTGTACCAAACTCACTAAAAGTGGCAGTAATAAAGCCTCTCTTGAAAAAGCCAAACCTTGATCCAGAAAATATAAAAAACTATCGGCCTATATCGAATCTTCCATTCCTCTCAAAAATTTTAGAAAAGGCTGTAGCGCAACAACTCACTGCCTTCCATAAGACAAACAATGTATACGAAATGCTTCAGTCTGGTTTTAGACCCCATCATAGCACTGAGACGGCACTTGTGAAGGTGGTAAATGACATTTTAATGGCATCGGACCGAGGCTCTGCATCTGTCCTCGTGCTCCTAGACCTTAGTGCTGCTTTTGATACCATCGATCACCACATTCTTTTGGAGAGATTGGAAACCCAAATTGGTCTACATGGACAAGTTCTGGCCTGGTTTAGATCTTATCTGTCGGAAAGATATCAGTTTGTCTCTGTGAATGGTTTGTCCTCTGACAAATCAACTGTAAATTTCGGTGTTCCTCAAGGTTCCGTTTTAGGACCACTATTGTTTTCACTATATATTTTACCTCTTGGGGATGTTATTCGAAAACATAATGTTAACTTTCACTGCTATGCGGATGACACACAGCTGTACATTTCAATGAAACATGGTGAAGCCCCAAAATTGCTCTTGCTAGAAGAATGTGTTTCAGACATAAGGAAGTGGATGGCTGCAAACTTTCTACTTTTAAACTCGGACAAAACAGAGATGCTTGTTCTAGGTCCCAAGAAACAAAGAGATCTTCTGTTGAATCTGACAATTAATCTTAATGGTTGTACAGTCGTCTCAAATAAAACTGTGAAGGACCTTGGCGTTACTCTGGACCCTGATCTCTCTTTTGAAGAACATATCAAGACCATTTCAAGGACAGCTTTTTTCCATCTACGTAACATTGCAAAAATCAGAAACTTTCTGTCCAAAAATGATGCAGAAAAATTAATCCATGCTTTTGTCACTTCTAGGTTAGACTACTGCAATGCTCTACTTTCCGGCTACCCGGATAAAGCACTAAATAAACTTCAGTTAGTGCTAAATACGGCTGCTAGAATCCTGACTAGAACCAAAAAATTTGATCATATTACTCCAGTGCTAGCCTCTCTACACTGGCTTCCTGTCAAAGCAAGGGCTGATTTCAAGGTTTTACTGCTAACCTACAAAGCATTACATGGGCTTGCTCCTACCTATCTCTCTGATTTGGTCCTGCCGTACATACCTACACGTACGCTACGGTCACAAGACGCAGGCCTCCTAATTGTCCCTAGAATTTCTAAGCAAACAGCTGGAGGCAGGGCTTTCTCCTATAGAGCTCCATTTTTATGGAACTGTCTGCCTACCCATGGCAGAGACGCAAACTCGGTCTCAACCTTTAAGTCTCTACTGAAGACTCATCTCTTCAGTGGGTCATATGATTGAGTGTAGTCTGGCCCAGGAGTGGGAGGGTGAACGGAAAGGCTCTGGAGCAACGAACCGCCCTTGCTGTCTCTGCCTGGCCGGTTCCCCTCTTTCCACTGGGATTCTCTGCCTCTAACCCTATTACAGGGGCTGAGTCACTGGCTTACTGGGGCTCTCTCATGCCGTCCCTGGAGGGGGTGCGTCACCTGAGTGGGTTGAGTCACTGATGTGGTCATCCTGTCTGGGTTGCCCCCCCCCCCCCTTGGGTTGTGCCGTGGCGGAGGTCTTTGTGGGCTATACTCAGCCTTGTCTCAGGATGGTAAGTTGGTGGTTGAAGATATCCCTCTAGTGGTGTGGGGGCTGTGCTTTGGCAAAGTGGGTGGGGTTATATCCTTCCTGTTTGGCCCTGTCCGGGGGTGTCCTCGGATGGGGCCACAGTGTCTCCTGACCCCTCCTGTCTCAGCCTCCAGTATTTATGCTGCAGTAGTTTATGTGTCGGGGGGCTACTGTCAGTTTGTTATATCTGGAGTACTTCTCCTGTCCTATTCGGTGTCCTGTGTGAATCTAAGTGTGCGTTCTCTAATTCTCTCTTTCTCTCTCTCGGAGGACCTGAGCCCTAGGACCATGCCCCAGGACTACCTGACATGATGACTCCTTGCTGTCACCAGTCCACCTGGCCGTGCTGCTGCTCCAGTTTCTTTCAACTGACCTGAGCCCTAGGACCATGCCCCAGGAATACCTGACATGATGACTCCTTGCTGTCCCCAGTCCACCTGACTGTGCTGCTGCTCCAGTTTCAACTGTTCTGCCTTATTATTATTCGACCATGCTGGTCATTTATGAACATTTGAACATCTTGACCATGTTCTGTTATAATCTCCACCCGGCACAGCCAGAAGAGGACTGGCCACCCCACATAGCCTGGTTCCTCTCTAGGTTTCTTCCTAGGTTTTGGCCTTTCTAGGGAGTTTTTCCTAGCCACCGTGCTTCTACACCTGCATTGCTTGCTGTTTGGGGTTTTAGGCTGGGTTTCTGTACAGCACTTTGAGATATCAGCTGATGTACGAAGGGCTATATAAATACATTTGATTTGATTTGATTTGATTTGTCTAGCTAAGATTTTGAAAAAGAGATTAATTAAATTAATTCTGTAATGCAACACAATGTGGAAAAGTCAAGGGGTGTGAATACTTTCTGAAGGCAAAGTTTAATGTCTTAGTTAGCCCGCGAAAGACAGCATGGATAGAATGCAATAATTGACACATTTTTCATATTCAACATATCACCACGGTCCGCACCATCGTAACTTACACCCCTGTAGATCTGAAATAATTGGATGGTGAAACTTACCAACCAACCAGAAAAGGAAGGCGAAGCAATTCAGGCATTCTTGAAGGTCAAGACAATCCTTGTCCTGCAAAGAAATCTTATTTTTAAAGTAGAATTGTTTTATTGTGAAAGCAGTATACTTTTAGAATCAAATGTGGAGTGGAGCTCTATAGTTACGCGATGACATCATGTGCCCCCGTACCTTCAAAATTAATCAGCAATCATAATTTATTAGAAAAATAGAGTTTCCATCATCATTTGTTGCAATAAAGTTAGACAAAAGAAAAAGCCACCCCGGGTGAACAGATAAAACATGTTGTCTATCTGCTGTTTCCATGACACATTTCGCAATTTTTTTTTTTTGCGACATTGATTTTGTCGAATAAACTTGGGCAAATGGAAACCTGCGAAGTGAATGGCTGTATTGGTGGAAATGCTATTATCGACAGAGGCCTCACATTGGAGTGAAGAGCTGTACATAAACAAAGAGTAGAATGGAGCACTATCTTCTACTGGCTATAGAAGACAAGACCTTCCAACAGAGGAGACTGCTAAAAACACTATATAAAACCCACAATCAACAGCTAATCTCCACTGGGGACCTCAAGCCACCAAGGTCGAAGTGGGCTGAGTGGAGAGTAGTAGTATACAGTTATAGCTACTCTGTTGTTACTGCAACATAGTCAATTTCATTCATTCCTAAACTGAATGGCAAATAAGGTGTGAATAGCAGGAAGTGACTTTAATTCACAGTTGCTTAATATTGCCCAAATCTTTTTAAAAAAGTTAGTCAAAGTATAAAATATGTAGATTAAAAAAAATACAGTTTGACTTTAACAGTTGAATGAAACGTTCACTTGATGGCATATCCAATAATGTGTGGTTTGATCATGAAAGTGACCCGCGGAGCCGCAATGTGTCGGAGCTGGATCTCTGAGAACCCAGCAGCCTCCAGATCTCTCCACGTTGCCCTGGTAACCATGCAGCCGTCCCCCAGGTAGTACCACATCGGCTGGAGCATGTGCTGGAAGAAGTATATCCAAGAGGAGGGGTCTGACTCTACATGCTCCAGAAAGTACAGAGCACCACCCTGTTGGACAACAAATGTGTCGATTATATTCTCATTCCCCAAAACCGTCAAATCAATCAAAAGTAGCTGGGTGTCTGATCTAGTGACTGAAAAGGCCATGGGAAACTTGACAAAAATTTACATATCACTATCTATCCCAGTCCCACCCAAACACCAGATATCAAATATAATGTTTGGTCAAATGTGCTTGGCTTAACCCAAATGTAAGACATAGTGGAAAGGCTACATGTGTAAAAATGTAAATTACATCGACATAATTACATTGCTTGGTTAGGCAAGGTGTTTATACTGTGTTGGGGGGTTTCACACACCTCTTGTTTAGAGACAAGGGATTTGTCACAAGCTTTATGTGTCTAAAAATACCTAAGACTTAACATCGCTATAGGCTTAACTTTTAACACGAGGACAACACGGGGCAAGTTAGAGAACTCTCTCAATTCACTAATGGAGTCTGGAATGTACAGTAGATCTCAGTTATCCTTTTGCTAAACATTAACTCTTATTAGGCCTATAGGGCAGGCTACGTCTCCCTAGCTTGACACACATAACCTACTAGCTGAAATAATAAACTCACTTTTCGGAGTATCCGTCTTGCCTCTTCCAGTACCTGTGGCACGTTGTTGACAGAACACAGCACAAGTGTGCAGACAACAACATCCACTGACTCATCTTGCACTGCCATCAGGTCCTCTCCTGAGGCAACCACAAAGCTTTCATAGGTCAGGTGGTTGCTTGCTGTCATACTCATCTGCAGGTACTTCTCAAAGTGAGGGTTGGGGTCTGTGCAAATGACCGTGCAACCGTATGGGTAGTATTTGAAGTTGGCCCCACTACCGCAGCCAATCTCCAGAAGTCGAAGTGTACCGTCCGTGTTGCAGAATTTACACAAGTCTCGGAAAAGGTTCCTCTTGTTTTCGTGCATTTTGTCGTTGTATGAAAAAGTGATATTGTAAGCAAGAAGCGGAAACAAACGCTTGTACATGCCATATAAGCCCAAAAACTCCATTAATTGGAGAGGTAAGGTTATCGCCAAACAAATTAGCTTGCAGAAGTTCATCAAGAAGTTCCTCATAAGATATGTCATTTTCCCGGTGAAACCTCCCATGTGAATTTAAGCAGCACACTGCAGGCAGGCTAGGTGAGGTAGGATTTAGCCCATAGCAAGGTGATACAGGGATCAGGGAGGGTCAGGAGGAAGGTGCTAATCTGGTAGCTTTTCATCTTGCCTCATGATGGAGTTATTGCATCACAACCTCTTGCACTTTGGTTTTATCATAGCTTTGTAGAGGTTTGAAAACTGCTTTTATTTAGACACTCATTCTATAGCAATCAGTGTAGGTGTGGGTGTATAATGCAAATATTATGAACATGTTTCACAGGGTGTTGTTTTACAGGTTATGTCAATGAACCATAAGCCAAACAACTTTTATTAGGTGAAAAATATTGAAAATAGATGCAAAGATGTGAAAAAATGTTGCTAAGTACATTTCATATGCACTGAGAAAAATACGTGTCATATATACATATATTCATACACATAGCTCATATATTATACAGCGCCAAACTTATCCGCTTGACTCAAGTCATTGCACGCACCCCTGTCCAAACAGGAAGCACCCTACCCCCAACCTTAAACTGCCCCTCTCAGTTCCTCTTATCTCACGACCCCAGGACACACAGACATTCCATTGCATAAACACACACACTTCATCCCCCCTCTACTGGTCGGGTGCCCAGAGCAGAAGGCTCTGCTGTGCACCAATGGGGCTCCTGCTCTGGCTAGAGCAGGTCTGCCTCCAACCCTTCGGGACCATTCAGAAGGCGACACGACAAGACTCTACCTACATTATTCAATGTATAAAAACTACTGTAACCTCTGTATAGGTCCCTTTTTCACCTAACTCCCTACTGAGTTATGCGAATAGGTCCGTGCACGTTAAAACTGCAGGACAAGATATCTTTTGACTCAATAAACTGCCTTTTTGTTACAACTGAAATCCACTCTGTCCAGCGTCCATGATTTGGTCTCACTCTCCTGTAAGTTAATCATCAACAGACGCAACATGCAACAGTTTCAAAGATTTGACTGAGTTACAGTTCATAAGGAAATTAAAATACACTTAACAAAAATATAAAATGCAGTTGTGTTCGCTGTCCATAGCTTATGCCAGCCAATACCATAACCAAAATTCCACCATGGGTCACATTGACATCGGCAAACCGCTCGCCCACACGATGCCACACACAGTCTGCCTGGTAGCTGAAACAAGGATTCATCCGTGAAGAGCACACTTCTCCAGCGTGCCAGTGACCATCGAAGGGGAGCTTTTACCCACTGCAGTCAGTTACGTTACCAAACTGCAGTCAGGTCAAGACCCCCGGTGAGGATGACGAGCTTCCCCGAGATGCTTTCTGACAGTTTTCGCAGAAAAATGTCGGTTGTGTAAATCAACAGTTTCATCAGCTGTCCGGGTGGCTGGTCTCAGATGATCCTGCAGGTGAAAAAGCCAGATGTGGAGGTCCTGGACTGGTGTGGTTACACACGGTCTGCGGGTTTGAGGCCAGTTGGCCATACTGCCAAATTCTCTAAAACAATGTTGGAGGTGGCTTATGTTAGAGAAATTAACAAATTATCTGGTAACAGCCCTGGTGGACATTCCTTCAGTCAGCATGCATATTGCACACTCCCTCAAAACTTGAGACATCTGTGACATTGTGTTGTGACACAAAACTGCACATTTTAGATTGGCCTTTTATATTGTCCCCAGCACAAGGTGCACCTGTGTAATGATCATGCTGCTTAATCCAATTCTTGACATGCCACACCTGTCAGGTGGATGGATTATCTCGGCAAATGAGGAATGCTCACATAATTCCAGCTCATGAAACATGGAACTGTCACACCCTGACCTTAGAGAACCTTTTTATTCTCTATTTGGTTAGATCAGGGTGTGACTAGGGTGGGCAATCTATGTTGTATTTTCTATGTTAGCCTGGTATGGTTCCCAATCAGAGGCAGCTGTCTATCGTTGTCTCTGATTGGGGATCATACTTAGGCAGCTTTTTCCCACCTTAGTTTGTGGGATCTTGATTTTGTATAGTTGCTGTGTAGCCTGCAGAACTTTACGTTTGCATTTGGTTGTTTTTCGGTGTTCATTTTAAATAAAAGTAAGATGTCCGCCTACCACGCTGCACCTTGGTCTCCTCATTCAAACGATGAGCGTAACAGGAACCAACACTTTACATGTTGCGTTTATATTTTTGTTCAGTATATGTATGTCATTGCTATTTTCTAAGCCAGTTTAATTACATTTTATGCACAAGTAAGTAACTAAAGCAATGCCCAAGAAATTCACACTGAATACATAGGCGTTGACAAAAATGTTCAAACAATTGCTGGGACAGGCCATTACTTGACAGCATGGCCCATAATATGTGGTTTGATCATGAAGTTGAGTGGTGCCTCAGTTGTAGCTCAGAGAACCCAGTAGCCTCCAGATCTTTCCATGTCGCTCTGACTACCTCACATCCATCCCGAAAGTCCATCTCTAGGAGACAGAACGCCTTAGCGGTATGATGACTGCGTGGTCCCATGGTGTTTATACTTGCGTACTATTGTTTGTACAGATGAACGTGGTACCTTCAAGCATTTGGAAATTGCTCCCAAGGATGAACCAGACTTGTGGAGGTCTACAATTTTTTTAAATAAGATAACCAATTTACAGGCCTCAATATGCGATGCGCCTCCTGCAATGTTCGTGGTATGTCGTTGACAGAACAGACGACAACGTCCACTGATTTGTTTTTCACTGCCCCTATGTCCTCTCCCGAAGCAACCACAAAGCTTTCGAACATTAGGTGATCATTGACAGCAAGGCTCTTTTACAGATACTTCTCGAAGTAAGGACTGGGGTCGGTGCAAACCACCTTGCAACCAGACAGGTAGAACTCAAAGTTAGCCCCGCTTCCGCAGCCAATCTCCAAAATGCGAAGTGGGCCATTGCCTAAGGTGAACTCTGAGAGATTGCTGAAAAGGTCCTTATTTTTGTCGTGCATTTTTTGTTGTAGGTGAAAGATATCTTGTAAACAAGAAATGGAAAGAAACACTTGTAGATGCCATATATGCCAACCGTCTCCATTAATTGGATATGCAAGGTTACTACCTTGAAAATAAGCCTAAAGAAATTCATAAAAATAGTCATTTTGCATTTGTGCTATCCTTTAAGATTTTATTGGTGGACTAGATCCAAAAAGGTGTACTGCCACCACCTCGTTTGTGCAGTTGTGGTCAGGTGCAGAGGTTATAGTCTAAAGAGAATGGGTGTGTTTCAGGAGCCACCAATCAAGAACTGGTGACAGTATGACAGCATTAGTTTGGGCTCAGTTGTGCTGTTGATTTCGCCATTGGACCTGTCTGGCTCCATGGCGGAGGACTGCATGAGCAGACGATACGTCTGTTTTTATTTCGGTATTAAAGGCATAACATTTAGTTATTATAGTAGGCATCACATAATTAATTACACAATCTTGTAATTAAGGGCTTGTTAGTAAGCACGTCATGTTAAGGTCTGTTGTATTCGGCACATGTGACAAATAACATTTGATTTGATTTGTCTATTAATGCTTTGTATTATTTCATGTTTCATGTTATGTGTGGATCCCAGGAAGAGTAGCTGCTGCTACTGCAACAGCTAATGGGGATCCTAATAAAATACGAATACCAACAAACAGTTTTAATGTGACTCAGCCATAGGCTACAGAAATAAAATATTCTGGCCAAATGATTTTTTTTTTTACCCTTTTACTTGAGTAAAAGCAAATGTTATACATCAAATTGCTTATATTAGGCAAACCATCCTGCACAAATGTCATGTACTTTTAATTTACAAACAGACAAGGGCAAACTCCAATACTCAGACATAATTTACAAACACAGTATTTGTGTTTAGTGAGTTCGCCAGATCGGAGGCAGTAGAGTTGACAATGCCTTAGGTGTGTGTATTGACCATTCCAAATGTAAAGAGTACTTTTGGGTTTCAGGGGAAATATATGGGAGCAAACAGTACACATTTTCTTTAGGAATGTAGTGAAGCAAAAGTAAAAGTTGTCCAAAATGTAAATAGTAAAGTACAGATACCCAAAGTATGGTCACTGTAATGTTTAGAAGCAGTGTACACACATCAGGTAATCATCACATAAACCTATAAACACATTTTAAATGTAAAGATATTCAATCACAATGTAAGCCTGGTGTTGGATTGTTAGTTTGCATAAACTCACACATTGGTCTGAGGAAACACTTTCAAAAGAAGAAAAGATGCCACCTACCACACTTTACCATGATGTGTAGTGTGTCCATCTGTATTTCCATCAGTGACCAAAAAAACTCAACATTTCAGTTGTGACTCAAACATTGTCTTGCCTGCTTAATTGGAAAATTACACAGAACAAGTCAATGTTTTCTATTTGATAAGTTGGTAATACTTCTCAGGTCTTGTGCAGTATGATTGATAAGTCGTTGAAAGTTGTCATGGAATGACAGTGGACACGGACAGCCCATCACTACCACTGTCCAGTTCAACACATCAGAACAGCACCAGCCACCCAGCAGTTCAGTAAGGGATTTCTTTACGTAAAATAATCAAAATAGTGTAATTATTGCCTATTGTAATGTACTGTAGTGATTGTACAGTGTAGGCTAGGCTGTCATATATAGGACCAGGATAAAACCCCTGACTAATCATACATAACATGACTAAGACACAGAGTTTTTGTTTGATAAGGGGGTCAGCAACCACTCTTGGCCCTGACTAAAATGTATAATTTCCTGACCAGGAAAAATTTAGTGGTCATGTACATGTCATACACACGGAGTACATTGCTTATCATTGTATAAAAATGGCCCATTAAATCAAATCAGGTGTTATGGCGGGTGTAGCGAAACGCTTATGTTCCTCGTTCCGATCAATCAATGCAGTAAATGTCAACAAGCACACAATAATCCCCCCCAAAACAAATTGTATTACAGCAGAAGATACAAAAACAGTATGTGAACATTAAGTGGCCAGTGTTCAATGGCTATGTGCATAGGGCATTAGTGAGTTTATATTAGTGAGTTGATTATATTTGCGAGTTTTTCATTATTGAGTTTATATCCACTAGATGGCAGTGGTCCTCTTCTACTGGAATTCTGAGCTTCCACTCTCCCTAAAGAACATCCAGCTTGTTTCGCTAAGAGTTTGGTTATGAGGTGATAGCTTCAGATCTATACACATCCTCTTTTATGCAGTACAGAAAACTTTAATAAGGTGGGAAACATTGACAATGTAGAGGTCAAGATGTGAAAGTACATTTTATGCACAAGTAAGCAACAAAAGCAATGCCATTAAGAAAATACATTATGTTACAATGAATAAGTGTTTACAATACTTCTCAGCCAGTGTGCTGAGATAGGCCAAACCCAGAGAATGTAGTTGCGGACTTTACTTAACAGCATAACCACACGCAATGTGTGGTTTGATCATCAGTGCCTCGATGTGCGTCAGTTTGATCTCAGAGAACCCAGCATCCTCCAGATCTTTCCATATTGCCCTGTTAACCTCTCGTCCTACCCCAAAGTAATATCAAGTCGGCTGGAGCACGTGCTGGAAGAAGTACAGTAAGTCTAATGTTTGGACACACCTACTCATTCAAGGGTATTTCTTTTTTTTCTATTTCTACATTGTAGAATAATAGTGAAGACATCAAAACTATGAAATAACACATGGAATCATGTAGTAACCAAAAAGTGTAATAAATCAAAATGTATTTTATATTTGTGATTCTTCAAAGTAGCCACCCTTTGCCTTGATGACAGCTTTGCACACTCTTGGCATTCTCTCAACCAGCTTCATAAGGTAGTCACATGGAATGCATTTCAATTAACAGGTGTGCCTGGTTAAAAACCTAATTGTGTAATATCTTTCCTTCTTAATGCGTTTGAGCCAATCAGTTGTGTTGTGACAAGGTAGGGGTGGTATACAGAAGACAGCCCTATTTGGTGAAAGACCAAGTCCATATTATGACAAGAACAGCTCAAATAAGCAAAGAGAAACAACAGTCCATCAATACTTTAACACATGAAGGTCAGTCAATGCGGAAAATTTCAAGCACTTTGGAAGTTTCTTCAAGTGCATTCACAAAAACCATCAAGCGGTATGATGAAACTGGCTCTCATGAGGAGCGCCACAGGAAAGGAAAACCCAGAGTTACCTCTGCTGCAGAGGATATGTTCATTAGAGTTACCAGCCTCAGAAATTGCAGCCCGAATAAATGCTTCAGAGTTCAAGTATCAGACACATCTCAACATCAACTGTTCAGAGGAGATAGCGTGAATCAGGCCTTCATGGTCGAATTGCTGCAAAGAAACCACTACTAAAGGACACCAATAATACAAAAAGAATTGCTTGGACCAAGAAATGCGAGCAATGGACATTAGACTGGTAGAAATCTGTCCTATGGTCTGATGAGTCCAAATTTGAGATTTTTGGTTCCAACCGCCGTGTCTTTGTGAGACACAGAGTAGGAGAACGAATAATCTCTGCATGTGTGGTTCCCACCGTGAAGCGTGGAGGAGGAGGTGTGATGGTGTGGGGGTGCTTTGCTGGTAAAACTGTCTGTGATTTATTTAGAATTCAAGGCACACTTAACCAGCATGGCTACCACAGCCTTCTGCAGCAATACACCATTCCGTCTGGCTTGCGCTTAGTGGGACTATCATTTGTTTTTCAACAGAACAATGACCCAACAGACCATCCAGGCTGTGTAAGGGCTATTTGACCAAGAAGGAGAGTGATGGAGTGCTGCATCAGATGACCTGGCCTCCACAATCACCTGACCTCAACCCAATTGAGATGTTTTGTTGATGAGTTGGACCACAGAGTGAAGAAAAAGCAGCCAACAAGTGCTCAGCATATGTGGGAACTCCTTCGAGACTGTTGGGAAAGCATTCCAGGTGAGGCTGGTTGACAGAATGCCAAGAGTGTGCAAAGCTGTCATCAAGGCAAAGGGTGGCTACTTTGAAGAATCTCAAATATATCTTGATTTGTTTAACATTTTTTGGGGGGGTTTCTACATGATTCCATGTGTTTGTTCATGGTTTTGATGTCTTCAGTGTTATTCTCCAATGTAGAAAATAGTAAAAATAAATAAAAAGTAAATAAAATAAAAAAGTCAAATTCAATCAAATGTATTTATAAAGTCCTTTTTACATCAGCCGATGTCACAAAGTGATGTACAGAAACCCAGCCTAAAACCCCAAGCAGCAAGCAATGCAGATGTAGAAGCATGGTGGCTAGGAAAAACTCCCTAGAAAGGTTGGAACCTAGGAAGAAATCTAGAGAGGAACCAGGCTCTGAGGGGTGGCCAGTCCTCTTCTGGCTGTGCCGGGTGGAGAATATAACAGTACATGGCCAAGATGTTCAAACATTCAAAGATGACCAGCAGGGTCAGATAATACTAATCACAGTGGTTGTAGAGGGTGCCACAGGTCAGCACCTCAGGAGTAAATGTCAGTTGGCTTTTCATAGCTGATCATTCAGAGTTAGAGACACAAGTGCGGTAAAAAGAGAGTCCAAAACAGCAGGTCCGGGACAAGGTAGCACGTCCGGTGAACAGGTCAGGGTTCCATAGCCCTAGTAGTACAGTTGAAACTGGAGAAGCAGCATGACCAGGTGGTCTGGGGACAGCAAGGATTCATCAGGCCAGGTTGTCCTGAGGCATGGTCCTAGGGCTCAGGTCCTCTGAGAGAAAGAGAGAGAGAGAGAGCATACTTAAATTCACACTAGTCACCGGATAAGACAGGAGAAATACTCCATATATAACAGACTGCCCCTAGCCCCCCGACACAAACTACTGCAGCATAAATACTGGAGGCTGAGACAGGAGGGGTCGGGAGTCACTGTGGCCCTGTCCGATGATACCCCCAGACATGGCCAAACTGGCAAGATATAACCCCACCCACTTTGCCAAAGCACAGCCCCCACACCACTAGAGGGATATCTTCAACCACCAACTTACTACCCTGAGACAAGGCCGAGTATAGCCCACAAAGATCTCCCCCACCTGCACCTGCTTCCTGACTCCCACCGTCATCGTTACAATCATTATTTGAATATGTTGGTAACCCGTTGCATAAAAGCGATAATTCCCTCGAAGCCAGTGTTTGGAGGATATATTGGCACGGTTTGCCTAACAACACCCATGCCAATATATCCACCAAACACCGGCTTCTCGGGCATTATCACTTAAATAAAAATTCCTAGATATTAGGCTATTCAAAATCAAATACTAATTCACTATAATTGTAGGCTAGATCTGAATTTCTTTAATTTAGCCTTGACCAATTATGTACCAAAAATATCTTAAATCAGTATGTTTTTCTGCCATGTGTATTATGTGGTAGGCCATGTAGACTATTGTAAAACAGCGCAATCATTATTTTATTTCACATTTATATTTGGGGCTTGGGCTCCTATATAGGCCTATGCTTATTCATAAACTCTAATATGCATATGGTTGTTTTGAATTCATCATCACCTTAGAAAGCACTGTCCATTTTGTTGTGTTAGGCTTTGAAACAACATCCATAACCACCATGTTTTCCAGTCAGTTTCAACCTGTTGTTGAATGTATTTCTTCAAATTGATCAATCACAGTGAGGTGAGTTTTAAAAGCACACTGTTTTGATGAGAAGTGTTTGGTGTGATTGTATTCGCATTGATGTCAGAGTTGTTAGAGGGACAATACAGCCCTGAGTACCAGGCCATTAGCGACCTGATGTAATTTAGGCAGTGGCTAGCCCAGTTAGCTAACTAGCAACTTCACTAGCAAAAAGTCTGAGGTGAAATAAATTCTAGTCAGCTAGTTAGCATAAGATTATGTCTGCTAGCATAGCTAGCTAGCCAGTTAACAGGGTTAGGATTTGGGGTCAGAGCTAGAATTAGGGGTCAGGATTAAGATTAGGAGAGGGGTTAGGGTCAAAATAGGGGTTAGGGTTAGATTAGAGTCAGAATAGGAGTTAGGGTTAGGTTTAGAGGCCAGTTACCCACCGTTCCTAAGATACTTAATTTTTGTTGTGCCCTGAATGCTATTGAAAATGGGCATGGCATTAAGGCAGCTGCCCGTGCCTTTAATGTGCCACACCCAAAACCCTGAGGCGCCACCAAGACAAGCAGGTCAAAACCCCAGGCGACAGCCATTTGGCCAATCTTCACTGGCTCTTTCGAATGTGACTGGTGAGTCATATCCCCCAAAAAGGGAAAGAAACCTTTTTGGACTTAACTGTACATCATGGGATGTCCAAACACTTGCCTTTGACTTGGCGGAGAGGATGGGAATCCAAAACGCATTAAAAAAAGAAAGGTGGTTGGCAGACATAGACAAGTTTTACAAAGCGGCACCCAGAATTATCCATCCGTATCCCACATACAAACAGTCTGACGTGAGCCGTGTGTGTGTGTGTGTGTGTGTGTGTGTGTGTGTTTAATCAATATTTAATCAGTTACATTCCAATGAATTTGTAAAAAAAAAACATAAATATTACACACTCTTGAAAACTGTTTGCTCTTGAATTTCATTTTAAAGACTGCTGGGATTTAAAGTCTTGCCTTATTCAAATGATAATGAGTTTAGTTTAACTACACATGATAGAGTGAAGGAGAAGTTAAAATAAGAGAATAAGTGCAGGTGAGGTACAAAATAGGGTTAGGCAGTTGCAGGTTTAGAACTACTACATTTATTAAAGCAACATATATAAAAGCGAGACGAAAACCAAAGTGCAAAATAATAAAGTACTCTGGAAATAGTAGGAGAGATTCCTCTCAGGAAAACAAGCAACATTTACAATGACCGACAAAGACAAATGACAGAGGGAGTATGTACACAGTGATAGAGTGGGGATTGGAACCAGGTGTGTGTAATGATGACGAGACAAGTCTGGGGTTAATGAGTGAAGGGCGCTTGCCAGCAGCAGGTTCAGCAGCAGCTAGAAGGCCGGCGACGCCGACCTTGGGGACGACCCCAGAGACGCGGTGTGGGTCGGTCGGGATGACACCTGTGGAAGTCCCGAATGAGAGAACGGTCCAGGACGTCCCGCGCCGGAACCCACCATCGCTCTTCGGGACCGTACCCCTCCCAGTTGACTGGAGAGACCCCACACAATGCTGTGAGTCCAACAGGCTGCGGACGGAGTATGCCGGGGCCCCCTCGTCATCCAAGGGAGTGGGAGGAGCGTTGTGGGGTCCAGCACTAGCCAAGGGACCAGCTGCCCCAGCCCTGAGGAGAGATGCATGAAATTAGGGTGAGATACATTCATTGACGGGGAGCTATAATCTGTACGTCACCTCACTGGCTCTCCTCAGGACTTTAAAAGGCCCCACAAACCATGGGCTCAACTTCCGGGAAGGGCAGGCAGAGGGGCAGATCCTTCGTAGAAAGCCAGATCCTGAAATACCGGGGCCACACTGCGGTGACGATCGGCCTGCGCCTTCTGCCGGAGGACGACGCGCTGGAGATGGGTGTGTGCTGTGCTCCATACCTCCTCGGCACGCTGTAACCAATCTTCAATTGCAGGAGCCTCGATCTGACTCTGGTGCCAGGGTGCCAGGGCCGGCTGATAGCCTAGAACACACTAAAAGGGTGTGAGGTTAGTGGAGGAGTGACGGAAACACAGCCCACTCCCCCGGCCGATCCTGACAGTAAGTACGAAGGTACATATCCAGTTCCTGATTTACCCATTCCACCTGCCCATTTGATTGGAGACGGTACCTGGAGGTGAGGCTGACCGGGACCCCCAGTCATTCCCTGAAGGCCGTCCAGACATGGGAGGTGAACTGAGGACCATGGTCAGATACGACGTCCTCCGGGATCCCGTAGTGCCGGAAGATGTGAGAGAAGAGAGCCGCCACAGTCTGCATGGCCGTAGGGAGACCAGGCAGAGGAATCAAACAACAGGCTTTGGAAAACCGGTGCACAACGACCAGGATGGTGGTGTGCCCCTCCGAGGGGGGAAGGTCTGTGACAAAGTTCATGGAGAGATGGGACCAGGGTAATTGTGGAACCGGCATTGGGTGGAGTTTACCATAGGGGAGGTGTCTCGATGTCTTGCTCTGTGCGCAGGTGGAGCAGGAATAGACATAAACCCGAACGTTCTGGGCCAAGGTGGGACACCAGCCCTTGGCAGAGAGACAATCAATAGTACGGGCTATACCCGAGCGCCCCGACACAGGTGCTATGTGTGCCCAGACAAGGAGTGGTCCCACATAGCCTCTCCAAAACAGATCTGACATGAGACATGTTGCTCGCTTGTAGTGAAGTACACCAAGATGTTGTCTATGTACACCACTACACAGCGACCCAACATGTCTCTAAACACCTCATTAATGAAGGATTGAAACACAGAGGGTGCATTTGTCAGGCCATAGTGCATTAAATCAAATCAAATTTTATTTGTCACATACACATGGTTAGCAGATGTTAATGCGAGTGTAGCGAAATGCTTGTGCTTCTAGTTCCGACAATGCAGTAATAACCAACAAGTAATCTAACTAACAATTCCAAAACTACTGTCTTGTAAACACAAGTGTAAGGGGATAAAGAATGTGTACATAAAGATATATGAATGAGTGATGGTAGAGAGCGGCATAGGCAAGATACAGTAGATGGTATCAAGTACAGTATATACATATGAGATGAGTATGTAAACAAAGTGGCATAGTTAAAGTGGCTAGTGATACATGTATTACATAAAGATGCAGTAGATGATATAGAGTACAGTATATACGTAGAAATATGAGATGAATAATGTAGGGTATGTAAACATTATATTAGGTAGCATTTTTTAAAGTGGCTAGTGATATATTTTACATCATTTCCCATCAATTCCCATTATTAAAGTGGCTGGAGTTGAGTCAGTGTGTTGGCAGCAGCCACTCAATGTTAGTGGTGGCTGTTTAACAGTCTGATGGCCTTGAGATAGAAGCTGTTTTTCAGTCTCTCGGTCCCAGCTTTGATGCAACTGTACTGACCTCGCCTTCTGGATGATAGCGGGGTGAACAGGCAGTGGCTCAGGTGGTTGTTGTCCTTGAAGATCTTTATGGCCTTCCTGTAACATCGAGTGGTGTAGGTGTCCTGGAGGGCAGGTAGTTTGCCCCCGGTGATGCGTTGTGCAGACCTCACTACCCTCAGGAGAGCCTTACGGTTGTGGGCGGAGCAGTTGCCGTATGCTCTCGATTGTGCATCTGTAGAAGTTTGTGAGTGCTTTTGGTTACCCTGTATTCGTAGTGCCAGGTGCTGAAGGCGGTCTTCCATTCATCCCCCTCTCTAATGCACACCAAGTTGTAGGCACTGCGTAAATACAATTTGGTAAAGTACTGAGCACTGTGCATCTGTTCGATCACAGTGGGTATGATAGGCAGGGGATATCTTAATTTAACAATTGCCTTATTCAGTGTCCGGTAATCGATACATGGGCAGAGACCTCTGTCTTTCTTCTTCATGAAAAAGAACCTGGAGGAGGCCGAAGAGGTGGACAGACAGAGAAATCCTTGGGCCAGCGCCTCCTGGACATAGACCTCCATGGCTTCGGTCTCTGCATGCGAAAGAGGGTGGATGTGCCCCCGCTAGATGGTAAAACCAGGTAGTAGGTCGATAGTGCAGTCCCATGGGCAATGAGGGGGCAGGCACATGGCACGAGATAGGGGCGTGGGTAGCCTGGATTTTCCACTGAGGTGGCAGAGAGCACATCTACACCTATCTGGGAAGGTGCAGGTGCGCTCCTCTGCCTGTCCCTTCCTCGCCTGGTTCTCCTTCTGTGACAGATGCATCGTGCCCACCTCCATGGGCTCAGTCTCGCTGGAGGTTCCTGGGGGGGACCCGAACCCCCGGGATGGGCGTTGAGGGGCAAACAGGAGATTATCCAGGCGGATGGCCATGGCAATGAGCTGGTCCAGCGTGAGGTCCTCATCGCGACAGACCAGCTCTGTCTGGGCGGCCTCCTGGCACGGAAGAGTTGGGTGAAGCGCTCATAGGACTACATGTCTGGACCATCCCTTTCCCAGACAGTGTACACCCACTCCAGAGCCTGGCCTGTCAGCATCGAGATAACCAAGGCCACCTTGTCCCTCTCGGAGGCCGTCCCGGCATGACGGGCAAGGTGGAGGTCACACTGTAGGAGAAACCCCCTACTGTGAGCTGGGGTGCCATCAAACTGCTCCGGGAGGGGCAGGTGGACGTTGCTGATCGGACCGGGTAATGTAGATGGTGGTGGGGTGGATGGAACGACTGTGGGAAGTTGGTAAGGTGGTGGTGTAGCCTGCAGCTGGCATACGGTTCAGAGCACCTCGTCCATGGCAGTCCCGAGGTGCTCCAGGCACGAGTCGTGGTTTAAGAGCAAAGCTACTATAGCAGAGAGGTCGGCATGTCCTGCTGCTTCCTGTTCTCTTGGGTCGGTCATTCTGTCACAAGTGTAGAGAGGAGTAGACAGGAGGCAGTTGCAGGTTTAGAACTACTACATTTATTAAAGCAACATATATAAAAGCGGGATGAAAACCAAAGTGCAAAATAATAAAGTACTCTGGAAATAGTAGGAGAGATTCCTCTCAGGAAAACAAGCAACATTTACAATGACCGACAAAGACAAATGACAGAGGGAGTATGCACACAGTGATAGAGTGGGGATTGGAACCAGGTGTGTGTAATGGGGTGGCAGGTAGAGTAGTGGTTAGAGTGTTTGTCTTGTAAGACCAAATCCCTGAGCTTACAATGTAGAAATATGTTGTTACGCTGCTGATCAAGGCAGTTAACCCATTGTTTCTAGGCTGTCATTGAAAATAAGAATTTGTTCTTAACTGACTTACCTACTTAAATAAAAAAAAACAAATGGTAACCATCGATGGAACCTAGAGTCTTTAGTACCACAGAACTTATTTAGATATAATTTAAGATTCAGTTCTGGCTCTCATTTATAAAAATTAAAAAATTAAAAACAGAAGACATTACTTGTAATCATATTCACTCTCACAGGTGACCAAAAATAAAATGTTAATTAAAACGAGACAAGTTCGGGGTTGAAGAGTAAAGGATGATTGCCAGCAGCAAGTTTGGCAGCAGCTAGAAGGCCGGCGACTCCAAACGCCTGAGCTGGACAGGAGGGGGAGCCAAAGCGAAGGCTGGTGTGACAATGGCATAATCTCCGGGGGGGAGATGTCCCTTTCGTAAAAAAAAATGTCCCTTTCGTAAAAATCTGTCAACCTTGGCCATTTATTTTCCTTTATAGTTTGTTTCTCTAAGCATGGCAATCATCATCACACACAATATTTTTTCTCCAAAATTATATTTTTTGTGTATGCAATGAGACATTGATCTTAGGAGGGGTGTCTTACCCCATGTTACCCTACCAGCAGGAAAGTGGCCTCCATTCCCTATTCCAGGGCATATGGATGATGTATTTTTTGCCTTGCCCCTAATTTGACATATTAGCAAAGACAAGATTCAACTGAGAATAGTCTGAGGGTGAAAATACAGTATGATCACTTGAAACGAGTACAGCGTGTACAGCCTGAGGTAAGGAACAGAGTGCAAGCTTTTTTTTGCTACTTTCTCAATCATCAATAGCCTATAGTCACATCATGCAGCCAATATACACTATACACAAGTATGTGGACATCCCTTCAAATTAGTGGATTATGTTATTTCAGCAACACCGTTGCTGACAGGTGTTTCAAATCGAGCCATGCAATCTCCATAGACAAACATTGACAGAAGAATGGCCTTACTGAAGAGTTCAGTGACTTTCAACGTGGCACGGTCATAGGATGCCACCTTTACAACAAGTCAGTTTGTCAAATTTCTGCCCTGCTAGAGCTGCACAGGTCAACTGTAAGTGCTGCTATTGTGAAGTGGAAACGTCTAGGAGCAATAACGGCTCAGCTGCAAAGTGGTAGGCCCAATAAGCTCAAGGAACGGGACTGCCAAGTACTGAAGCACGTAGCACGTAAAAATTGTCTGTCCTCTGTTGCAATTCTCACTACAGAGTTTCAAACTGTCTCTGTAAGCAACTTCGGCACCTGTCAGGAGCTTCATAAAATTGGTTTCCATGGCCGAGCAACCGCACACAAGCCTAAGATCACCATGTGCAATGCCAAGCATCGGCTGGAGTTGTGTAACGTTTGCCACCATTGGACTCTGGTGCATTGGAAATGCGTTCTCTGGAGTGATGAATCAAGCTTACCCATCTGGTAGTCCGAAGGACAAATCTGGATTTGGCGGATGCCAGGAGAATGCTACCTGCCGGAATGCATAGTGCCAACTGTAAAGTAATCTTCTTTTTCACTGTGCTCATCACCCTCTGTCATGTGTAACCATTTAATAAGCTAAATCAGTGCAACAATGTTATCATCACTTGCCAGTGATGCACTCTCTCCGCAACTTTCCCCGGCAGTTCATTTAGCCTAGGCCTATTTTTCATTCAGCAATTAGCAAGAGCAAGCCTGCTTCTCTCCATGAAAAGCCTATTAGGCCAAGTATAAAAAATATAAATAAATCTCCTAAAGCTTTTGTAGCTTATAGCGTTTCCTGGGATTTCACAAGAAGAGGAATAGACGAGCTTGTGTCCGTATCACAGGAATAGCTGGAAGAGAGAGGCTAGAGTTGTGTAGCTGAAAAAGCTAAATATTATCTAGATATTAGGCCACTCATTAGCTAAATATTAGGGCTATAAATATTTACCTGTCAAAGTGCAAGAAAGAAAGGTTTACAGATTATGAAATGGCAGAACTGTGGGTTCCTGCATGCTGCACTCTGCAAAAGTCGGGCACTGTAAACTGCAGTAATGTAGGCAAAAAACATATGTATGTTCTTGTATTTTATTAGGATCCCCATTAGCTGTGGCAATTGCAGCAGCTACTCTTCCTGGAGTCCACACAAAACAAGAAACATGACATAATATAGAACATTAACAGACAAGAACAGCTTAAGGACAGAACTGCATGCATTTAAAACTTCACCCAGCTGGTGGGGTTTGACTATGCAAACAATTGAATTTACAACACATTAATGCTTCTTCTAAAAACAAAAAGCGCTGCAGTCAGTCTCTTCTTTACTTTCCGCTAAGAGAGACAGGCATGCATAGTAGGCTATTGATATTAGCCATCTGATTACAGTAAAGAACAAGACAACAACCGATTAAACTCCCTGTTTTGAATGCTTCATGCAGAAATAACTACATAAAGTCGAATCAAATTGTGGTTATTACATGCGCCGAATCCAACTTGTGTAGACTTTACCATGAAATAATTGCTTATGAACCCTTCCCAACAATGCAGAGTTTAAAAATAAGAATAAATTACTAACACAAGAGGATTAAAATGAAATGCACAAGAATGGAGCTATACACAAGGATAACCATACAGCCTTGGCCTGATTATGCAACCATTTGGATCAGTTATGGGTTTATTCTCGACAGTTCACAAGGTCCAGAAAGGTACATTAGCAGGCTACTTATATGGTGTATTTTGATCACACCATCTCTCTCTCTCCCGGGCTGGAATTCAACAGTCATATGGTGTATTTTGATCACACCATCTCTCTCTCTCCCGGGCTGGAATTCAACAGTTATATGGTGTATTTTGATCACACCATCTCTCTCTCTCCCGGGCTGGAATTCAACAGTCATATGGTGTATTTGGATCACATCATCTCTCTCTCTCCTGGGCTGGAACTCGACCATTGACTGTCGCTATTGCCAGTTGCATTGCATGAACCAATGGTAGCATGCCACATCATTGTCTGTGCAGTCCTGCATCAGATTGCTATGTCATATCTGTGCAGTCCGGCATCAGATTGCCATGTCATACCATGTGTTTAGCTTACAGAATATGTTAAATAACTATCCAGGCGTTGTTAGATCTGGCATGCATCTACTCTGCAATGTAGTCAGGCAGGAATTCACCAAAAGCCATTGAAGGGATAAAAGCTTGGTCGAGTTCCTTCCCGACTACTCTGCAGGTGATGCATTGCATCAATCAATGGTTGCGTGCCATGTCATCGACTGTGCAGTAGAGCATCAGATTACTATAGCATATGATGTGGTTACTGAGGTGTTAAATACCTATCCAGACGTTGTAAGATCTGGCATGTGTCTGCAATGTAGTCAGGCAGGAACTCAACCGTTGACTTGCCAGCCATTGCAATGTTTTTTATTTTATTTGAGCAGGAAGCCCACAGACTGCTAAGTAGGGAATTTATCAACAGCCAATCCAGCACAGTCTGGAAGCTATAGCAAGCCTTGATTGGTCAATGTACTGCCATATTGCCAATAATTTCAGCTTTCTCGAATTGTTTGCTATGCTCTGTTCGCCACTCTGTTCACCGAGGTCAACCACAGAGCTCATCTGCCTTGCTAATTTCGCTGCGAACCTCTTTCCTTCCATTGAAAATGATGGCTTCTGTCATTTTGACATCATCTAGTAGATATTTGTTGAGTGTTGAGGTGCGCGGTAGCTGCCCATGGTGCTGAATTGTTGTTTCCTGTGAGACTGTTTACTGGCACAACTTGGGTTTAGATATGACATCTGCTTTACCTGCCCTTCCAATTAGTTAGCATACAACAGCACCTCACTCTCATTGTTTCATTTAATAACATTTGCTCTGTTGATAACAGAATGGCTAGTTAATATAGACTAAGGAAAGTTGGGTAGTTGTAGGTTTTTATACAGTACCCAAGACATATCTGAGTTCATTTGCAATAGATGTCAGGAACTCCGCGCCTTACCACTGTGAGTTAACTGTCCAGAGTTAGAGTTGTATTTGCTCGCGATGCATATACAGTGCCTTGCGAAAGTATTCGGCCCCCTTGAACTTTGTGACCTTTTGCCACATTTCAGGCTTCAAACATAAAGATATAAAACTCTATTTTTTTGTGAAGAATCAACAACAAGTGGGACACAATCATGAAGTGGAACGACATTTATTGGATATTTCAAACTGTTTTAACAAAACAAAACCTGAAAAATTGGGCGTGCAAAATTATTCAGCCCCCTTAAGTTAATACTTTGTAGCGCCACCTTTTGCTGCGATTACAGCTGTAAGTCGCTTGGGGTATGTCTATATCAGTTTTGCACATCGAGAGACTGAAATTTTTTCCCATTCCTCCTTGCAAAACAGCTCGAGCTCAGTGAGGTTGGATGGAGAGCATTTGTGAACAGCAGTTTTCAGTTCTTTCCACAGATTCTCGATTGGATTCAGGTCTGGACTTTGACTTGGCCATTCTAACACCTGGATATGTTTATTTTTGAACCATTCTATTGTAGATTTTGCTTTATGTTTTGGATCATTGTCTTGTTGGAAGACAAATCTCCGTCCCAGTCTCAGGTCTTTTGCAGACTCCATCAGGTTTTCTTCCAGAATGGTCCTGTATTTGGCTCCATCCATCTTCCCATCAATTTTAACCATCTTCCCTGTCCCTACTGAAGAAAAGCAGGCCCAAACCATGATGCTGCCACCACCATGTTCGACAGTGGGGATGGTGTGTTCAGGGTGATGAGCTGTGTTGCTTTTACGCCAAACATAACGTTTTGCATTGTTGCCAAAAAGTTCCATTTTGGTTTCATCTGACCAGAGCACCTTCTTCCACATGTTTGGTGTGTCTCCCAGGTGGCTTGTGGCAAACTGTAAACGACACTTTTTATGGATATCTTTAAGAAATGGCTTTCTTCTTGCCACTCTTCCATAAAGGCCAGATTTGTGCAATATACGACTCATTGTTGTCCTATGGACAGAGTCTCCCACCTCAGCTGTAGATCTCTGCAGTTCATCCAGAGTGATCATGGGCCTCTTGGCTGCATCTCTGATCAGTCTTCTCCTTGTATGAGCTGAAAGTTTAGAGGGACGGCCAGGTCTTGGTAGATTTGCAGTGGTCTGATACTCCTTCCATTTCAATATTATCGCTTGCACAGTGCTCCTTGGGATGTTTAAAGCTTGGGAAATCTTTTTGTATCCAAATCCGGCTTTAAACTTCTTCACAACAGTATCTCGGACCTGCCTGGTGTGTTCCTTGTTCTTCATGATGCTCTCTGCGCTTTTAACGGACCTCTGAGACTATCACAGTGCAGGTGCATTTATACGGAGACTTGATTACACACAGGTGGATTGTATTTATCATCATTAGTCATTTAGGTCAACATTGGATCATTCAGAGATCCTCACTGAACTTCTGGAGAGAGTTTTGCACGCCCAATAATTTTGCACGCCCAATTTTTCAGTTTTTGATTTGTTAAAAAAGTTTGAAATATCCAATAAATGTCGTTCCACTTCATGATTGTGTCCCACTTGTTGTTGATTCTTCACAAAAAAATACAGTTTTATATCTTTATGTTTGAAGCCTGAAATGTGGCAAAAGGTCGCAAAGTTCAAGGGGGCCGAATACTTTCGCAAGGCACTGTATGTAGGTCTATAGAATATCGATGTATGCAGGCTGATTCTATTCATGCCTTGATCCAACAAACAATTTTACAAACATAAGATGAGGAATGGGTCACACCTACTGACAAGGGGGAGGGAAAGGGGAGATGGGACAGACTGGACAAATGTGTGTCGTTTCTATATATATGTCCTTTTTGAATATTATTGCCTGTCTGGGATCTGAACCACTCACAAAAACAACAACACATAATAATAAAAAGTTGGTCACAAAAAAAACAGTTTTGTCATCCACTAAAACAAACTCAGATATCAACCATTTTAACTTTTGGATAATACATTATATGATAGTTTTCTTGACTATTAGTTGAATAACTTTGTTCTAATTTGTGCAATCATGTTGCTTGCGATACTGCAGTAACTGGGCCGTTTTCAAACCAAAGGCATTTACCGACACTCCCTAACAATTTGCTGAGAGTCATCAATTATGCAGGGTACCCGCACGCACTGGGAAGGGAGATAGCAGCAACAATATGGCGTCAGCCGCAGTTTCTCCCGAATCTTTTGGACATCTGCAGTTCAGTGCCGGCTGTCTGGATTTCTGTTAATGCGGGAAAAGTAAGTAGATATTATGTTGTCTTGTCCGGCGGGGTTTTGGCGGAGGATGGATCATGCTACTTCCCTGTCTACAACCTGCATCCCCAATGCCGCAGAGCGGTCCCCCTCTCAGAATCCTTTATTCTGACTATTGTGGATAGCGCTCCTTGCCAAAGCTTGTGCAAATATGCATGGAAAACCTCAATTACATGTAGGGATGACATTCTTAGCTGAAAAATATAAGCTTATACTGCGAAAAGTGGTGGAGAGTGTTACGCAGGTAAATCGGGGTGTTGGCCTGCCTCTGAACGGAATGACATTCTATGTGTCAAAATGTGAAACATACGCATACGGTGGGATGGGGAAGTGGGAGCACGTCAAACTTCAGTGCGTGTTAGCGCTGACATCGACATACATGCAGGCATACAAGGTAGCGGTATGAGCTTTGAGTCAACTTCTATTCTCGATACCCTAATCCTTTGTAAGACAATTTAACTGTAACTGTGATAGTGTTACCTCATGCACACCACCTCCACTCCATCACCCCTCCCCTTGCAATTTTGAGGCTATATTGCTTGAGATAGGCATGCTCAGGTTTGGCAGTTGAAGGGGGACCGCGGCACCCCCTCCGCATCTCTTTACAGCCCCCATCCCCAAATGGAGGTGGATAACAAATGTCCACGATGGTGTTATAACCCTACCATGTTAATGTTGGGAGCCTTATGGCTCACCTAGGCAGCATTTTCGGGTGTGGTGCTATACAATACGGTCGTCAATGGTTTCTGGGGAGCTTACCAAAAAACATTATCAAGACAATCTATAACAATTTATACCATTTACTTCGAATGGTGGAACTGAGATTGTTTTGGAGCAACACAGTTAAATTAATGACATAGAATTTATGCCTAGAATTTATAGGAGCAGTGAATGTTTTCAAATGGACTTGTGCCTCTGTCATAGAAGCATCCTCCATACTGCAGTATTTTAGTAAAAGCTTTGGCCCGCATGCCGGGGACAAGGCACGCGCGTGTGTAAACAGTGCATGGGCTACAATACAAAGTCAAACTGATACACCATACAGTGGAAGAGTTATTACCAGTTTATAACATATAGGCCAAGAAGGTGCGCATTTTACTTTCTTCAACGGTTTTACATGTGCTATGGGGTGATAACCCGTAATGACAATTGCTGGGACAGGAAATCCACTTATAAATTAATCGATTATTGTCC